>NC_091930.1:27084625-27389125 GCF_041260155.1 Ptychodera flava
TGTTCGAAGTATTAAAAGTCTATGAACCTAATTGGGATATAATTTAGAAATTAATCAATAATTTTCAAAATATTGTTCAGGAAATACTTACTTTTCTTAGCATGAAAATCGTACTATATCCAAGTGACTCTAATAATAATATAGTGAATTTCAAAATACCTTAATATAACAACGTGCTAGGGTGATAAGAACAAGATTTCAGGCGATACAAACGCTAGCTGTATTCATTACAAACACTCCTTTTCTATGTATTGCAACAATTGGAAATTATTCCACACATACCATTTCAGGATAATTGAAATTGTTCTTCTCATTCAGAAGGAACGAACAAACTTGAAGTAACTGTGCTCTCCTTGGTTTCAGAGTAGACGCAGATCATTCAAATCATAGCCTACGACCTGCAATATAAATATTAATGAGTACTCCCTATTCATTGACCACAGGCCTTGGGTTGTATTGTGAAGAAGCAGGGCTCCCCCTAATTTGGCTGCCTCTGTCTGTAAAATTACGTCTCGTTTCTATGGAAGAAGATATCTGCCATTCCATCTTCCAATACAATCCATCCACCATTTAAACTCCTTCGTTGCTTCCAATGCGAGACTCAGTTTAGTGTCATATGACACTGTTTGACATAAAACTGCAAGCTTGTCCTTCTGAAGAGAACGGTAATGAAGATGGGCAACTTTAACTGCTTCCAATGTTGCAAGTCATTTTCCCTAGAAGTTTGGACAGACACCTCACAGTGACCGAGTCTCGGTGGATAAGACTTTGAAATTCCACTTTGCAGCCTGTTGAGCTTGTCTTGAGGTACACTGATTGTCATTTCATGAGAGTTGATGACCATCCCTAGAAACTTAATTTCTTGTCTCGGTACCAACGTTGACTTTTTCCAATTCACAAGGAATCCCAAGCAGAGCAATAGTTTGACAATCGCATTGACATTGGCCTGACAAGTCCGGAAAGATATGCCCAAAATCAGAAGGTCGTCTATATAATGCCTTGGCGTCAGAGCCACAAAACCACTGGTTTTAATAACTTTGTGAACACCCGAGGTGCACTGGCAATTCCTAATTGAAGCATTGTGAACTCGTACAAATTCTCTTTCGAAATGAAAGGTGAAACTTTCTGTGGTGAATGAAAATGGGAACTGTGAAATAGGCATCCTTTAGGTCGACTGTGGCCATGAAATCGCCTTGTTGTTGCAGGGACTTTATATATAAAGCCTTCCATCTTGAAATGCTCGTATAGAATGTGACAATTTAAATGTTTGAGGTTGAAGACCGGCATCCAATCCCCTGTACCCTTGGGTACTAGAAACATTGTTGATACAAACTTACCCGATGATTACAAAACTTTTGTTATTTCTCCTCCTTTTTGCAGTAGAGAATTAATCTCTACATCAACATGACAAACATTGGGCTTCTGGAACACATATTGCTGGATGATGAACCTGCTCTGGCATTAATGTCAATTCCAGTTTGTAACCCTGCATATTTTTCAGTATCCAAGGGTCTGATGACAGCTGCTGCCACTGCTGAGGAAATAACATTAGACGTCCCCTACCCGGGGATATGGCTGTCGAGATTGGGGAAAACACATTAAATATTGCTGTGAAAGAATACGGAAACAGAAACACAGCATACTCCATGGAACCTATGCAGGCCCGCTAAAAATATGCACAGACATGATAGCTGACAAGGGTAACTCATAAAAGTTGAAAACGGCAAAAGGCGAACAAGCAAAAGGAAAGTACCGAAAAATGTTCATTTGGCACTCACCATGCCAACAAACTTACCGAAACTCTACTAGAAAAGTAGAGCAAAACACTACGTCTAGAAAAGATGGTGAACTGGCTTTGTAAATGGTCTATGTAGGAAGTACTCATTATTATTTATATTACAGGTCAAAGGTTATGATTTGAATGGGCTGCATCTACTCTGAGGTCAATGGGAGACAGCTTAGGAAATGATGGGAGTGATTGAAGGATGGGGAGAATATTTTACCCACTCGGCGTTCACATCACTCTGCTATGTAAGTCAACATAGCCTGTAAAAGTGACAGCACGTTCACAGGAAACCTAACCAATACAGCTCACAGACGTTTACAACAAACCACGTTATATTTTTTCATATTTGGACAACCTGGCGTGCAATATACTAGGCCCATACACATGCACGAGCAACTATCTGAAATCTTGGAATACTGAGTTGACGGGATAAAGAACGGTGAATATACTACACCAGTTTTCATGTTTCTTTGGGCGAGTAGAGAAAATAGTTGAGAGTTTTTGTCTTTGAAGTAAATGATTTGAGAAACTATAGAAAACGATCGGTTAATGTTCTTCCAAGAATGAAAAATCGAAATTGGTGAACAATAAAACTCGGAGATAAACACCAATCTGTGATCCACAGAATTCAGAAAACCATCTTGGGCTGCACATGAGTGTACTCACGTGCCTAAGTCGACGAAGAGGCTGCCGCCATGGCAACGCCTCGGGTATTATAAAAGGAGGTATCGCTTTTGGGGTAGTGTTGGATATTTGCATACGAATATGCGATGACTGATTACTAGTGTTAGCACTTCTGGTTGCTGTGCTACGGCAATTGCATAGTACAATGAATATACCTGTGCCAGTAGCGATGTGCGGGACACATTTGGTCAGGATAGTCATTACGCAATGTGATCAAAATCCGATATAGAGTACGGGACCCTTTTAATAACACTGACCATCTGCCATAGACAGTGGCGTTCAAATCTTACGCCCTAGCCAGAACATCTGATCTATCAGAAGGCGCCTATCAGAGTACAATAGGTATGACTCGCAAGCATGCACGTGCGCAAGAAGACGCACGAAAATCAAAATGGCATCAAAGTGTGTAACTGAGCCATCCACCCAGTTGTAAACCAAGGCGCACAGCGAATTTTTAAAACCACTTGTCTGTAATTGTAATGTTGGAACATGCATTTTATTAATCGCTGTGTAAACGGAAATCATGCAGATACTGTGTGTCAGACACAGTGTAACGATGTCGTCCGTAAAACTTGTGGACGCTTAAGATATTCATAAATTCGTAGATAAACATAAAGGTACACATCTTATTATTCAAAAGTAAACAGGAAATAGGCTCATAGTTGACGATACGTAGTGCTAGAATAGCTTACAAGCGATGCGTGTGACACAGTCACAGACTTTTCTCACGTTCATTATTCCACGATCTGTTATCAAATACAAGCTTGATATAAAGGAGATGAAAACATGTGTATAAGCATTGGTCAATTTTAACTGTGGCCAGCGATAGTCATTTGTAAAATAATGGAAAGTGATGATCACGATCCCTCCGTAATGATACGTATCCTCGATCTTAAAACGTTCAGCAGTTGAACATTTTCTTTTACACTACTGGAGAACACCGATCTGCTGCTGTGTTTATTTAAAAATGGTGGCAGGCCTGATTTCAACTGGGCCTAAAGTCGCAAGACTACTGGTAAACTTGTAAAAATGGCAACGCTAAAGAAGATAGCTGATTATTTTGGACATTAACCAACCAAATTCAAATGATTTTTTTTCACAAAAGGCAGAGTATGTTATGTTTTCTGTCATTACTATTTAATTTAGACATACTAACATTTTTAATCTCGATGGAATATTTGACAATATTGCTGGGATGGTCAAAACAAAAAAACAATGTCCGCTGACTTTTAGTTATCTGGATATTCGACCTTACAAAACTATCATCAGCTAACGTATCATATAACCTGATACTATCTCCAATACCGTCTAGATAAATGTTTGCATATTTTCATGATTCCTTTACTTACAATAATCCTTGGATTTTCAGAACGAGTGAGCTGAACGTCTCAGTACTCGGCTCGGATAACACAAAGTCTTTGCACAATACTGCCTCTAATATATCACCTTCTCCTGCAGTTGGTCCGCTTTCTTTACTTACATATATTGTAGCTACATGTCATGTGCTGGGCGTTTGGTGCTGTGGTGCTTATCTGACTTGACTCTATGAATTTACGCTATACGAGTAGCGAAACACAAAGTCAGCTCTAAAACTATCCCGGCTGGTAAACAAATCTAAGGGACTGGTCAGTTTCTTCAGCCTGGGGGGTGGATTATTTTTTGCCGACGTCAAAAACTGGTTGACCCCCCTATTCCAAATTTTGAAAACAGGGTGACCCCCTATTCCAAAATTTCGAAAACAGGGTGCCCCCCCGGCGCCCGACATAGGTAAAACAAAAGGTGGACATAAATTATATATATATATATATATATATATATATATATATATATATATATATATATATATATATATATATATATTTATTATATTTTATATATATTTATATTTTAAATAGTTATTCTATGTTTTAATGAAATTGTTGACATGTCAGTTGTAAGATAGGAATTCAAAATGTAAATCTTAAAGTTTGAATACAGTACATTTTGAATGAGCTGTATTTTGAATGAGCTGTGAATGTATTTCACACTTTCTATGCTTAACCAGATGTCCTGAACTGTTGTACAGAAATGGATGTCAATCATTAATACCAAAGAGGAAAAAGCAGTGAATCAAAAACGTTTATGGGTGTTAAGACTTGCCAACCATCCAATAAATCTCCTGAGGAGCCATAGAGAGCCTTTTTAGCCAAATCTGATGGTACTGTGTCTGAGGGGACCTTTTCTTGTAACATTGAAACCATAAAAGCACAGGTAATAATGACAAAAACTGCCTTTTTAACTGTTATTTTGTTCATAAAAAAGCATCTTTCTACAGAAAACCAGTGACAAAAAGGAAAATAATTGCATCAATGAAAAGGAAAGATATCTTGTCATTTTTCTATTTCTAAAATAAGTCACTGTATCAAATATATATTGTGAAATATTTGTGCATGTTGCTTTCTCATACTGAATTCTCATAGAGAGAACAGAAAAGTATCAGGAATTTGTCATCCTTTTCATATGAAAAGCAGATTTCATAATGGTACACTTTCACTTAACAAACATCAAGATATCTCTGAAATATTAAAGTTTGGCGCCCGAAGGGCGTGCCGAAAAATATGAAACATCCTGATATCTCCGATATATATACCTTGTATATTAAAGTCATGCACCTGAACGGCATGCTGAAAAATGTCTGATATATAAAAGTAATGAGCTTGAAGAGCACGCTGAAAAATATTGAACATACAGATATCTCTGATGTATGTATGCTTGTATGTTACATTTTTGTAAAGTTGGGCGTGCTGAAAAATATGACTGATTATGAAAGTTACGCGCCCGAAGGGCGCGCCGAAAAATACAACTGAATGATGAAATTTGTGGCTGACACTAGCATTTTAGGTAATGATGAGCTGTGTCAAAATTCAAAAACACACTGACCCCCCCTATTGGGCATTTCAAAACATGGTGACCCCCTATCACCAAAGTCAAAAACAGGGCGACCCCCCCCCCCATGAATCCACCGCCCCCCCCCCAGGCTGAAGAAACTGACCAGTCCCTAAGCCATAGGAAACAAGGTTTTATCCTATTAGGTTGCCTTTCGTTTTCAGTTTTACACAATGAAACTTCTGATAACGCAGCAATTAAATTAATTACACTAACTGGTTTTACATGTGGGGTCTCCGGCAAATAAAACAAGATAAGCTTCCACTCTGCATTTGTGCATTCTGAACGGAGCAACAGAATGACTGTCCAGTAATCACACTTCACCTTCACCAGATAATGTGGTTTGAAATGTGTCATGTGAACGAGAATAATACTAGCCGTATTGACGGTACTGTAGCAATAACATAATTTTGTCCAAATACGATGACATTAATTTGTCAAATGAGAAGAGGCAGGTAACTGAAATATTGGAAACAACAAAACATTCAAGTTTTTCACTGGAAAAAGTGCCCATAGTTTTTTATCATACATAACCAAGTAGAAGTATACTTTCGGCTGAAATTACAAGATCAAATTCCATGATTACCATATGCTAGTGATGTACATTAATATTATTTGAAAAAACATAGTGCGCGACATGGACGACCATACATAGTGAATAAAACACAAGGGTTAAATTTCAACATCATATTCCTTGTACACAATTGCCCTCTTAATCATCATATTCTAGTAAAATACATTCATATTTATTAAAAAACACATAAACGCATATATATTGTCAGTTGCTTATAGCTCATGCCGAGGACAGCGATAGTAGCGATAGTATAGTGAACACTTGGCTGTGTGGTATGTACATTATATACCATCCATCCACCCATTCATTGATTCATATCTCCCTCTCCCCCCCTCTATCTCTCAATAATATATTAGGAGAAGAAAGACATACATTGACCTTGACAATGGGAGAATACAATATTACATTATCATGTGGATGAGGCACCAAATATTTTATTTTGCCAACAGAGCGGGAAGCGGAGGGCGTTGTATAAAGCTCAAAGAATATCGCCCCCGCTGTTAATAATGCCCGTTCCACTAATTATGCTTCTTATTATAATAAACTTATTAAAGTATCTGAAAGGCACCCCTTTCTTACTCAACAAAATAAAAAAGGCGAAACAAAGGAGCCTTCAGAATACAGGGGTGGTGGGCGGGGGGAATTGAGGGGAGGGTCACTTTTTAGAAAATGGTTCAGGGGGGGGTCACTTTTTATAAACCTATCATGGGGGCGGGTCACTTTTGACAAAAACTGATTTTATTGCTAAAACGTTGATTGTCCGTGTGATATTTCCTGAATAGGAAATCACCAACAAAATACATACACATTATCCACACCTTCATAAGCAAAGAAGATGTAATCATGGTATCCTACATTAAACCACTTGAAAAGTTAAAACTGATATAAGACAAGAGACAAAAGCATATGCAACAGGTGGAAAAGTGTACATTGGTTATCAAATGTACATAAATGCAAATATATATTGTCAGTTTTATATTGGAAAAAACCGTGCATAATTCTCTCATAGACTACAATTTACAGTAAATCAACTTTCCAGTGAAATTCGAAAATCAAATCAAATGCAAATATATATTGTCAGTTTTATATTGGAAAAAATCGTGCATAATTCTCTCATAGACTACAATTTACAGTAAATCAACTTTCCAGTGAAATTCGAAAAACAAATTTCTCGCACAACCATGGACTCATAACCACTCTAGTTTAATCAGAACATTTATATAAATAATCACGTGTACATAAATGCACAGATTTATCTCATTTGTACTGAAAAAAATGTTTATAGTTTCATCATAGACCGCCACGCATAGTGAATCGACATTTCGGTGAAATTCAAAAATCAAATGTCTTACACAGTCATAGATTTGTAACCATTCTAGTCTATTCAAAAACATTGATATCAATAATTGAGAGTACATAAATGCAAAGATTTACTTTTTTGTATCGGAAAAAACTATTCATAGTTTCATCATAGACGCCATGTATAGTAGGCCAACTTTTTAGATGAATTTCAAAAAAAAAATTTCTTGTACATAAATGCACAATTTACTTCCGATTTGAAGCAAGGTAGATTTAAATACATTATCAAACATATATGATACACATATATAGCATGTTTGTAGGGCGAAAATTGTCAATAATTTGCCTAATAGACTCCATGTATTATGATTTGATATTTTTGGATGAAGCACTGAATCAGCCACATCTTGCCTTCTTATAGTTACGCACAATATTGTGACCCTCCCTCAAGTGTATGAAAAACCATTTCTCTTCAAAATTATTGCGTGATAAATTGCGACTGCTCCTCCAAAAAAACAGCCCTCCCCCTGTAATTGTTCCCTCATATAACAATTGAACCAATAGTTATGTAAATTAGCTGATACTGTTTCAGTTATTTCCGGGGAGAATACCGCAGTGGTTGGGGGGCAATCAAGTTTTAGAATGTCGGACAAGGGGGAGGGTCACATTTTAGACAGGGGAATTGGGGATGGGAGGGTCACATTTTACAGTATAGGTGTGCGCGAATTTCCCCGACTCACCCCCTTGTAATTACTGAAGGCTCCCTAAGCATTTAGTGAACGATTGTAACATTTGAAACGGGGTAAATTGCTTATTATTTCACGATTATTCAACCAGTCTTAAGGCATCCAATGCAGTATACTAAATTATGTATTAACGCAGGGGATCTCCTGACCAAGACATGTGTGCCATGCAAACGATCAACCAGGACAGGGACATGGAAGTACATGTAGTTGCAGAAAAGCGTTCACAATCACAGCAACACAAGGCAGAAACTGCAATGTTTGACTTTTGTCGAACCAAACCTTTTACCGGCGTGTTTGGTCGACTGGCACCCCTTCCGATCATTATCGCACTAATCGTGTAAAGCCACATTGATCATGGAGTGAATTTACCACACAGACTACGTCGATGCCTGCATGAAGGTTTAACAAGCTACACATTTCACAAATAGTACAGCTCAATCTTCGGATAGAATTCAATGGGAGTTTAGGGCAACAGAGACCCATAATTGTTCCTCAGTATCAGTACTTGAATACAAAATGTATTACAATATCATTGAATTTTTAATAATCAGAGTTATTCAATATAACGCCAGAATTAATTAATTTTTAAGGTAGTGTACCCATTTGTAAGGATGTAATCGTGAGCCTGCATGACGGTAAGTATTCATGTGAGAAACAAACTCCAAAAATATTAACACTACTAATTTGACAGTCACCAACTATAAGTTTTCTCATTAGGAGTGTTGATACCATGCTTAATATATGATTTTAATAATTCGTTCTCTTTTGACAGTTGTGTACAGATAGTCTGTTTTGGATTGACCCTTCATGACCCCACTAGATTTCAGAAGCTCGCCCTCTGTCTTTCTTAAGACCCATCTGACATGAAGGTCAAGAACGTCTTGGTAAAACTATTAAAAGGTTACATAATAAATTACATCTATATAGACACGTTTTTCTTCCGCTGTCTTAAAGCAAGTAGACACGCCACGTGGATCTGACAAGCACTCCCACCAAAAGTAGGACTGTAGGCGCAACAAGGTAAGTTGATTTCCTTTTATGACTTTCCAATTATTTAGATGACCATTTTGAATGCAGTGCATAGATACATTGAGTAGAATTTAGTTCTTTTCTTCCGTATACTTTAAACTTGATTTACCTCGACTCTCCGGCATAGACAATGAATGACCTCGTATTTTAATCTCTCTATTTACCCAGTTTTCACCGCTTCTTGAATAAATCTTCTCTAAACTAAAGTAACTGAGGGTGGTTATTTCTTGGAGTGTTTGGCACTTAGCGGATACAAAGGTAGCTGGACTCCAACACATAGTCGTTTTCCTACTGGATTAAGGTGACACAAATGTCCTTTTAAACAAAAACAATCATGGTACAATTAAGCATTTGGCAATTACTCCTACATGTGTAAGTAATAACTCAAAAAGCTATACTTTGCAATGATTGCATGATGTAGACTAAAATATTGAAGAATGATAAGATCGCAGAGAACGGGGATATTGATGCATTAGCCCATATACTAATAGAATGAAAAACTACAGTGTACACTTAGTGTGCAAAGATCTGCATTACATATTCTCATGATTTTCATTGATATACACTACGCATATCAACGTATTGGAATGTTCCATATACAAAGATATATGTTACATATGCAATAACTGTGTTTCTATATATGTCAATATAGGTAAATATACTGAATGTATATCAAGAATTTTGCCCAGTGCCAAGTCGTGATTTGCTTAATTGTTGATTTTCTTTTGTTTAATTTTTCTAGACCAAAAATACTTATTGTTCTTTTCTCCCTTTTCGTACCATATTGCCCATGACCTCAAAATAGCGCCCGTAATAATATAATCATAATTTGCTTCAATCTCATTTTTCAGTTCCTCTAAACTACTAAAGTTGATATAATTTTGGTTATTAGAGTACGTTCGTTCCCCTATTTTATTCTATGTTTCTAAATCGACCGATTTTTCTTTCTTTATTTTGCAATTTGTTTACTAAATTTACTGTGAATTCCCTAATCTTGTATTTTAAAATAGCCACCTGGAACTCTTGTCTTTTATATCCACCATTTCATCAAGCAAATCATTAAAGCTTTGGGTAAATAATTGCAGTAATTATTATCTTTCACTAATTCAGAGTTAAATCTCCAATGAGATGGTCCATGACTTTGATCGGCAAAACTTAAAAGAAGCAAACCCGCAGAATGATCCACGCTATGACCAAGGATAATCTCAGCCATCTGAGCAAAATGTTGTAACTCGTTTGAGAATAAAAAAGTAATGCAAGCGGCTTGGTTTTACGAATCGGCGCCGTCTTCTCCAGGGAAAGTCCTTTTTCCTATTATGGTACAGACTCCGTACATCTACCAACTTGAAATGATCAACAATACTATTAAACATATATACTGAGTTCTTCCATCATGGTTGTTCATTGCTTCCATTCTATCTAAATTATTGTCCATTGGTCAAGTTCTCTCATCAAATTATTATTTTTAAAACTGAATCTTGGTAATGATCGACTAGAGTATTATTAAATGTCCTAAAATTTGTGATCTAGATTATCATTAGGTGTACATGTATTCAAAAGAAGACATGGGGAATTGTCGATTTCTTAAAGAATAAGCGATGTTCACCAATCATCGTCTTGGTAAATTTTACTTGATTTAATTACTGTACTTTGGACAGTCACATCACCTCTTTACCGTGAGGAAACAAACAATTAGCTTTAAATTGGGAGGACTAGTATCGTTCGACTGCAATAGTGCTATATGTTTCTGATAGAAAAGCAATATCAAATGTCTTATCTGATAACTATTTTGCAACTTTTTAAGCCCCTAATATTAAAAATGTCAAAACCGACGGTTGAGACATCATTTACTTAGATTTATACACAAACATATTAGATAACTGTATGGGACTGAACTACTAACTTTGTACCTACACAAAGCTGAAAACACAACTGTGAACAAAACACAACAATGCAAACGACATGAGGGGCGAGATTAATCAAACTCTGAACCTTGAAATGATAAACCAAAACACCTTGTATAAAGTGAAAGGAGACCCTCCTGCGGAAGACAGCATCCACTTTTTATACAAATACAATTTTGCGTCCTAATTGCCACTGATTCGCGCGAGAGATAAAGCGTTTCATTTGTAAGCTTGACTTGTGATTTTGATGTTCATCGCAAAATGTTTTAACGGTCACCTGTTTCATGACGCACTGTTCATCCTGAATGACACATGTTACTGGGACTTTCCATGCAATATAGCTCTTTTTTCTGGGATGCTCTGCTTTGAATTTTTTTTTTTCGGAATGCGAGCAGTTGTTTCCTTTCATCTATTATCCGTCTTGTAACATGATGAAGATACTCTTGCCTTGAAACTGATTTTCTTTGAGGCATTTCGGAGCAGTGAATAACACATTACGAGCAATTCTCGCGTCAACGAAGGCGACTTTGATTGGTCTAGGTTTCCTTGATCTGACTGTTTGTACTCGGTGTCGGTATGGTCGTTAGATGCAACATCTTCGTCTATTGCGTTCACCTTCATGTGGCATCAATGAATTTTCTAGTAAAGTCCGTACATGACTTCTCGTTGTGTTCACTTTTTTTTCTGAAACATCGAAAAATTTGAAGTTAATTCACCTACATCTGTTCTCTAAATCTTCATTAAACTTTTGTTTGATGAATTTTGGATTCTAGAATATTACCTTGATTCTTAGCTCTTCCATTTCAGTTTCTTTCGGCATTCTTTGCAGGTCATTTTTCATCTCGTCAATTTGTCCGTGAGCATACTCCAATGATTCTTCTAAATTTATCACTTTCTGGTCAGTCTCACTTAGTTGTCTGACGATGGGGTCTATTCGAGTAATATCTTTCGGGTCTATTCGAGTAATATCTTTCTGATGGAGAGCAGAAGCTTCAGACCCATCTCAAGTCTTGTATCACTTGACAGCTGCACGATGTTTTCAAGTCCAAGTCGCCATCTTGCAGCAAATCAACTTGTTGGATAACATTAGCTCGGTCTATAATGATCGTATTGATCAGCTGATACCATGCAGCTCGCTGATCATTATGATGTCGATGCATGAACATTCTGTTTTCTTTGTGTATGTCATTTCAACGTATCGGCTTTTTATATGGCGTGATATTGAAAGATGATGTTTCAAGTTCAATAAAGACGGTAGGATGCAGTTTGTACTGTTCCTTTCCATTGCCTTCGAAAATACAACATGTTTTAAAATTCCAAATTGAACCATAAATGTGCTATCCATCTTTTTTTGTTTTGAACGTGCGTGTTAAATGTAGTGCAGTTCGTGTTAAGTGGAGTGGCGTGTAAATGAATACAGTATACAGAGTCAGGGCCGATCATGCCGGACGACTCTCACTGGTTTCAAACTCAATTAAAATACCCTCTTTTATTCGTTTTCTACAACTACAAGTTTAATGGCATTGCTAAAACTATAAAATAATAGCAAGGTACCCCCTCCTGGCCCGTAATGGACTCAAGCAAACTTTGCTTTCCATAATGTACTTGGCTTCGCCTCGTACATGTCGTGAAAGTTTGCTTTCGTCCATTATGGGCTGCGAGGGGTACATTATTGCTTAAATATTGTTTGATTTAGACTTATTAGTTCAAAGTACCTTCATTAAATTACAAAGTGCAATTTAACAACTGGTTACCAATGTCAATGAAAATGAGACATGCAGTATTTTTAAAGGTCAATTTGTATAAGAAGTGCTTTTTTTTGGGATCTGTGACACAGTACAACAGAAGTTGGCCAGTCGCGAACTTGTCTCCCGGGAGAACTAATAAATAAAAAAGCACAGTAAGTGACAGTTGCCGTGTTTTACTTACTATTTATGGCTATTTGCTAGAAATTATACCTTATCGTACATAGGGTGAGTTTGCAACTGCGGGACATGCCTAATTTTGATGACCAACCTCCAATATACTTGAGTGCAAATAATTGCGTTGCAGATATGAAAAAATATATCATGGAAGTACAACTTAAACGTTTCCCGTTAAGATTACATTATCGCTTATCAACAAGCGGCAATAATTTAATGCTACCATTTCTGGTTAAAAGAGAGAGTTTATTTACAAAGGTGATGTTTATCTTCTTGGGTCTGGCCACATGTGTGATATATCTTAATATACTACAGCTGTCGAAAACTGTAGTTGGATAAACATTTGGATGATTGATAAGAGTAACGAGATAAATCTAATTCGAGTAAGTTTTACGGAGCGAAAGAAGACATACAGAGTCGTAACACACCCTAACTATTCTGATGTAGTGACTCAATTTTACAATAGACAGAAGATAACTTGCTTGGTGAGTAAATCTAATTTGACAATCAAGAATCCAATAGTCAAGAATTGTGGTATTTTAAGAGTTGGGGTTGTCATTCACAGCAGACCATTATGAAGTGTAAAACCGCCATCTTTCAGAATATCGATTCTATAATTAGGCCGAGAAAAAATGTACTGTTCCGATAACTCGACCTACCCTATTTCGTCCTGCCGACCCTACACGTTTTAAAGCTATTCTTACGTGAGTGAAAACGAACAAAAAGATGAACTCAGCAATTGCCTTTTAAAACGGATTTATTACGAAAAATAGATGAAACTAATCGCTAAGTCAGAGGATAGAATACAAACTGTGAAAGTGTACAGTCTACTTTTCTCAGCTGGGACGGCAAAGCTCCAGCTAGCCTCCCGAATGTACGCAAAATGTGTGTCAACATTGTCACCTTCTTTGAACAGAGGGAGTATAGCAGTCCAATCATTGACCTCACGATCAACGTCATGTGAATTCTTCTTTGTTCTTTAATGTTCAAATCGTGTTTTCTCAGTGGGGCTGCAGTTCTCGTTCGCATTTTTTCTGCATTGATACATATCCACTTAAATTCAAAACGCTTTGCATGATTTGCCTTCTCTTGTCTATAGAAATTCAATTTGAGCTGAAGAATTTCTTTTTGATGCACGAGGTTTTCGGTTAATTCTCACACTTACACCACTTGCTGCGCCATAATCATCATTAGGCTCTGTCTTAACTTTCGTTTCATCTTTGATTTCTGACATACTGGAAAACTTACTTCAGTATTACTATCTGACATACGATCACAGCAACCCACACACACAGCTCAGCTGTGTGCGAGGGTTGCTATCGTATAGTAAATGATGTACACTTACCTGGTCACCCCTAGAATGTAATGGTGGTGTAAATTTCATTATTGAATGCAAATGTTCCATAGCTTCTTGTCTTCGATTTTCGCCGCAAATAAAAAGATACATCATTGCACTGTCACAGAAATGCCCATTAACTGTCGTCCGATTTACAATTAAGGTACTTAGATAAGGGGCCTTCACCCCAGCAAAATAAGCTATCTTTAGATCTCTAGGATTTTATTTCATTGGATGTTTATATTAGTACTTAGACCTTTTTGCGTCAACGGGGTGTGTCTTCACGTGTATACTAAAAGATTAATTAAACACTGAAACAAAAAATTGTGAACATCTTCTGCACACAGAATTTTTTTCAGAAATGAAAAGTCATGTAAACGCTCTGAGTTCGTAGGAAAAGCAAGTCCGGTTACATTTCAATGAGAGCATCCATAGCAAAGGTCAATTCAGTTAACTCAACACAAAAGTTATATCGTCTTCTGAAATGCGGAGCCTCCCTTTTGAAGGGCTTGAAGCTATGGTGGCGTTCATTGTGTAAGTGAAGACCAAACAGGCAACACGCGGGCACACGCTCCAAAATTGCAACTTTTAGTTCTTCTTTCGGCCACAAAAACGCAGACAGACTGCCAAACGGTCAGCGCGAAGCTGCTGCCGATCGAACACTGTGGTTATATTCAATTCTAACGCGACTGGAAGACGATTTTTTTTAGGAAATTCGAGAGTAATTTCCCCATGGGCTGGTGACCACCAGAAACTCATCATATGGTCTGCATGACTTGTTTAAACTGAAGTGGACCAGTAGAGATTAAAAAGCCATTAGCCTCGGCAGTCGGGTTTGCCAGAGTTTGTGTGCTAGTGGATGATCAGGTTATTTCGAGATACAGCACGCCACTGAAGTACATTTTGCTTTGATTGTGCTGACAATTTCTTTTGGGAACTGTTCCACCACTGTCATTCATGGTTGAAAACAAACACATGCAATATGCAATAAAAGTTTGGTACCAGAACATGAAATGGACTTTACATATATTCCAACATGTGGAATGTATAATGTTTGCTATCCCTGTGTCAAATCCTTGCAAAAATGTTGTTACATTATTTGTGGTATAAATTAAAGACTACACAGGTTTACTTAAAGGTCTAAAATAAGTCAAAGCAAGCGAAGATCGTCAAATTAATGTAAAATTTAGGAAGTCAATTCCGTTATCTATGACCAATTTTTGTTGTCAAGTAGAATCTAATATAGTGATATTATAAAATTTTTGGTCGATGCACGACCCATGTCTGCTACGTACGCAGTAATCATCACCCTTTTGGTGGTTAACTTACTGGAAACTTCTGTAAAGTAATTCGGAGCAGCGAAGAGAGGGCATAACGTCTGACTGGAAAATATCTGAGAGGGTATTCTGGCGCATCGTAAAATCTAACGATTATCCCTGTGACTTCAAGGTAAGTTTGCTTCTAAATCATCGGTTAAAATGATCCTTATCTCTACTTTCTTGGTGCACTATCACCTTACCTCAGACGTCGAATCTAGATCGACTTCATTTTCAGGGATACTGAAATCTCTAAATGTGGCCGGAAGAATGTGTGATACATGATAAGCATAATTATACTTACGACCTTTTACACGCTTCCTTTAAACGTCCATGTTAGTTACGCAAAATGTCATATTTGTCAAGCTTCAGTATATATGAAAAATCTCAATGTGATGGAAACTTTATACAAATGAATTATAAATGAATCTGAGACGCAGAGCTAGATGTAATGGTAAAGGTCATGCCAGGAAGCTTACGATTTATATAATGCCAGCTGTACCACTGACACTTCGTGTATATAAAGAAGGGAAATTAGGGAAAATTAACCTATCTGCTACGATTTCTTATAAAATCATGTTTGCATTCCCTTGCAGTTTTAATGTACAGAGATAACGATGTATTTCCTTAGGTGATGAATCACGGGTAGAATTACATCATGTCAAAGGCAATGAACGTTTTGTTTGCTTTCTGTTGGATGCTTTTGAACCAGTTTTTGAACCACTCTCAGGAAACTGCCTCACCTCTTAAATAAGAAGAGGACATCATAATGCACTCAAGAAATTCTGTACTGTTCAATGACGGTTCCGAATGGACCAAGAAAAACTCAGACGACATGTTCGACGTGACCATGGGAAGTTTTGACGGGTAGAGTATATGAACTCAGCGAATCCTTCATTCTCCCCTCCCTAAGCAAGAAACTCTAGAACTGCAAGTTCCTAGATTACCAGTGTGTGTGTGTGCGTGTCTCTATCTATCTATCTATCTATCTATCTATCTATCTATCTATCTATCTATCTATCTATCTATCTATCTATCTATCTATCTATCTATCTATCTATCTATCTATCTATATATTATATATATATATATATATATATATATATATATATATATATATATATATATATATATATATATATATATATATATATATATATATATATATATTATATATATATATATATATATATATATATATTGGGGGTGCACGTTGGGCCCTAGAGCCTACGGACTATGTGTGTTATCCAAACACAGCATTCTTTCAGACGACCCTCCCTGGGGATTTTGTTTCCAACCATGGTAGCAGTAATTAAGTCTATGATAATCTGATATTGACACGAACAACTCCTAGGCTCTCTTTGGCTTTCCACTCAGGACACACAATTGGAATACAAAAGTCTATCTGTTATTCATTAACTGGCTTACCTCTGTATACACAATCATGAATCATATTTTATTTTGGAATATCTGTCAAAATGTTGATCCACTATACATGGGAGTCTATGACAAAACTATACATGGGAGTCTATGACAACACTGTCAAAAAATTTCAGAATTAAAAATTTGCACTATTTGTGCATATATGGACCTCAATAATTGACATAGTTGTGCTTGATTAGAAGAGGGTGGTAAAATGTGCATCTGTGTACAATAACTTTGTTTTTGGAATTTCGCATAAAATGTTGATCCACTATACATGGGAGTCTATGACAAAACTGTAAAAAAAAATTTAGAATTAAAAATATGCACTATTTGTGTATATATGACCCTGAATAATTGACATAATTGTGCTTGATTAGAAGAGGGTGGTAACACGTGCATCTGTGTACAATAACTTTGTTTTTGGAATTTCGCATGAAATGTGGATCCATTATACATTATAGTCTATGAAGAAACTATGAATAATTTTTTGTAAATACAAAACTTGGCAAATCTGTGTATTTATGTATGCTTGATTATTGATATTTATGTTCTTGATTAGACTAGAGTGGTTACAAGTCCATGTGTGTGTAAGAAATTTGATTTTGGAATTTCACCGAAATGTTGATTCACTATACATGGCAGTCTATGGTGAAACCCTATGAATAATTTTTTTCCAATACAAAAATAGGTAAATCTGTGCATTTATGTACACTGAATTATTGGTACTAATGTTCGTGATTAGACTAGAGTGGTTTCAAGTCAATGGTTGTGGAGAAATTTGATTTTGGAATTTCACCAAAATGTTGATTCACTATACATTGTAGGCTATGAGGAAACTACAAATAACTCATAGGTTATCTGATCCTAAATTGTTATTCAAAAGTTGTTCGACCTGAAGCTTCCAGTTGTTATTGATGACACTTTGCACTATTCTGAACAGTTTGTATTCTGTCAATGTCCTCAAAAAATTAAAAAATGCACATACAGCGACATGAACGATTGGCACCGACCTATACCCAATGTATTGTCAATGGGAGAATGATGTCAAATAAGTAATCTCCCAAATTGTTATTGAAAGAGTTATTATAGGGGACAGTTATGCACAATAGTGTTGAATAAGTAGAAATCATGACAACTTAAATCAATGTGGCTGCTTGGATCATAATTTTTCAGTATTCAATAACGTGCACATGCAATTTCAGCATTGATGCATGAAAAAAGGTGACCCTCCCCATAGGCTTGCACAAATTTTATGACCCTTCAAAAATGCTTGCGCGAAAAATGGCGACCAACCCCCAAAAAACACCGCCCCCCCCTGTAATTTGTGTCCAGTCCCTTATGTCTGACGCAGCACAAATGACACGAATGCTGATACCACAGACTGAAGAAACAGGCGATGTTGGGTATTATATCAAATCAGTATATTGATGGTGCAAATACTGCGATTTGATTGGTCGAGACGCAAATAGAACCTTGGTATATTGGCGATATACCACGGCTGGCATACGCCTGAGCTTTCAGCTTGAGCAAAAATCCTTTTATGACGTTCCACGCCAGAATTTCAATATACTGTTATGATATGATAGCAATAAATCACACCCAGCGACGGTATACCACTCGATTTTGACCAGTTCACCTTATAAATGCACTCGCTATCACTCGTTTATATATGTCGTGAACTGGTCAAAATCTCGTTGTATACCATCGCTGGGTGTGCTTTATTGCTTAAATAGCCGATTTATCAAGTAAGCATGCCCAGAATTTTCCAAAAAAAGGAAAAACCTTAGATTTTGAGGCTTTACTTTTATTCTGCCTTGCGCATAGACATAAAAATACATGACATGTGGAGTCATTTACAAAGAATATGAGGTTTTTGTCACGCTCGATAAATTCTTTTTATCTAAGAAAAGATACCGTTCTTAAAAGTAGTCGCATGAGAAGAAATATTTATGGTGCAAACTGTTATTACAATCGTCAGTGTAATGGAAACTCAAAATAATATGATCATATTATGTATCTACTTCTCTGATCGAGATTAAATGGAAAAGATCCCATCAGAAGCTTTCATTCTCCGTTATGATCGGATAAAAAACTAAAAAGACTAACGGTTCTGTTGTATGTAACATAACATTTATTATATTACATCACCAGCGCAGTTGTACCAGAGGCATAATGTTATAAATGGATGAGAACGAGTTTATATTAATATGTAAGCCAGGGTTAAATAAACCATAAAGCACTGCTATCGTTGGCATCGGAATGTAAATATAAAAGTGAAAGCGTAAGCAAGGAAAGGAGAGGGCGGGATTTAGATATCAGGGAAATATTTTGGTAAAAAATAATAAATACATACCAATAAGTACACATTCATTTCCGTTTTGGATTAAAATGTAAAGAATTTTGCACGACCTAGAAACTGTGTAGTGCGCCCCTTTGATGTCGTTTGCAATATAAACATGGCCGGGTATGCTGTACGAGAGTTAACGGAGAAGGATTTCCTTCAAGAAACTGAGGAATCTGTCCAGCCATAACAACCAACAAGATTTGGTAACTTCACCAAAGATATCCCCGACAGTATAGAGTTGCTGAAAGACGAGAAAGCGAACACAAAGCAGACAATATGGAGAGTAAAATTTCTGCGAGGTGAGTCGATAGATCAATATATCAATATATCGGTAGTGTCACGCCTATGTTTACAAAAAAAAAACAAAAACATTACGGTTTTTGACCTTTTGACATTACCTCATGACATGTCACTAATCGGTTTCTTTGATTTTAATTTTTCGAGAGTGGCTGATCGAGAAAAAAAATTAAAGAGCCGGCGTTCAATATCTCTCCCCAGAAGGATTTGCGGTAATTTTGAGGCGTTTTTATGCCAAGGCACGAAGCAAGACTGGGGAACGGTACTCAAAATCAAGCTTCACCGGAATCCTTGCGGCAGTCAACCGACATCTAAATTTTCCGCGACCATCGCAATGTAAACACCATAAGCGATGAGAATTCAAAGCCACCAACAACATCTTAGTAGCTTTGTGCAATCAGCTCAAGGCGGACGGACTTGATTCAACAAAACAACAAACTCCGATATCAACGTACGACTTGAGAAAATAAGCTTCCAGTGGCGTTTTGTCTAGCAGCGACCCCTTAGCATTGAGTCGGAAAGAGTGGTTCTACCTGGCGTTTCATTTTGACGAGGGGCCGAGAGGGAATCAAAAAGCTGACGAAATCTAGTTACCGCGTAAGGGAGAGCTATGTTATGATGAACGAAATATGTAGAATTTACGTACTCCGAAAAAACTAAAATCACCCGGACGATGATTTCGAAACTCATGCCAAAATGTTCGCCACCGGCGGCGAAAATTACGCCATTGAAGCATTCGCAAAATATCTGTCAAAGTTAAATCCGGAGAAAATGCATTATTTCCGAGGCCTCGCATCAATATAAAGCCGGAAGACAAAATCTGGTACTGTAATTCACCCCTGGGCGAAAATAAGTGGGGATGAATTACAGTACCAATTTTTTTTTTCTTCGGGTTTACATTGACGCGAGGCCTCTGAAATAATGCATTTCTCCCGGATTTAACTTTGACAGATATTTTGCGAATGCTTCAACGTTTTCATATCATTAACAGGAATGAACCTACTGAATGGATTGTTTGTACGGGATAAACAACAGAAAACCGACACCGAATATATCTGACATAAAAGCTTTGAGACAGATTACTATCACAAGTCTGGGGTGTAAATTAATGTCTTTACGACCAGACCAGTCATTAGGTTCCTTCCTGTTAATGATATGAAAACGTTTAGTGTGTGAAAAAAAAACAAACAAACATGCAAACCAGGCATCGAAGTGGCAAGGTTGCCTGTAAGCGCTGTAAGCTCCATGATGAGAGATATCTACAAAGCGGCAAATTTATCGAAAACCTATGCAAACCACTGTGTAAGGTTGTGTGCTGTGGCATTTTGTAATACTGACGTGTTTTGTAATAACTTACGCAATATGTAATAAGGGGTAGCAGCATTTTGTAATAATTCGCACTTTGTAATAAAAATTAACGCATTTTGTAATAATTTAAAAAAAAATTCCCAGTTTTAAAGAATTAACAGATATTTTATCGATTTTGGAATAGTATTACAAAGTGTATGTTTACTTGGTAAGTAAGAACCAAAAATGATCCCTGCCTGACTTCCATTTGAAATTAGAAACTTAATTTTAATAGCTGTCAATCAATATTTTTACTAACCGATTATCTGAGGCAAATGATAACTAGATTTTGACTGGTTTATTGTCATATATTGAGAAAATCATTGGTATACACACTCAGTTGATTTATTACGTAGACGATAACGACATTGTTTCTGATGTATTGCAGACAACAATGCAGCAATCAACAGTTAGCGGTAGTACGATTATGAAGAGCATGATCAATGAGAAAGCAGTTTCCTGTCACAAAAGTGCATCTCGGCCTCACTTTTGACGTGCAATATAAATTTAAAGAATATACTCAGCTGTGCGTGGTAATTTTTTCTAAAATATTCAGTTGATCTGTATTGCAAATGTGTACAAAACGTCTAGTGATAAACTGCGCAGAGTTAGAACAGTGTTATGAGCAATCACGTATACTTGATCAGTTTTATAAAACATAAATATATAGAGAGTTGCCAATCATATCGACAGTTAATATGGGAAGACATTTGACCTTGTTTTCCCACGTAAGCTATGTCTTGAATGAAATAAAGAGTCTGAAAAAGTAAATGTGACTGATGTACCTATATCAATTTGAACGTCATACTGACAAATGGATTTATTTGCCCAGAAGCGATCCATTTCTGTTTAAAAGTAAAGATACATATAGAAATAATTTCAGCTACACGAATTTGAAAGTAAAAATACACTTAGGGGTGACCTTGTTGTCTTTACCGGGCAATATGGGTTGAAAAAAAAGAGTGTTGGATGTTTCTGGAGAAGGTTAAAATGCTTGTTCTAGGCCCATTTCATTTAATCACTGTTTTGAGCAAATAGCGCCACAAACAAATATTTGAATACGGCCCACTTTTTATCAATATTAATGTCTACAAAAGTACTAACATGAGATTGATATAATATAATAGCAATAACCCCCGCTGCGGACGGGTATACCACTCGATATAGCACAATTCACTCCATTTATGCACTTGCTGCGGCTCGTGTATATACGTCGTGAATTGTGCTATATCGAGTGATGTAAGCTTACCCGTCCTCAGTGGGGGGTTATTGCTTAATCAATACGGTGACGTGTCGCATTCATTTCATTAAAATACTCCTGCAATGCATCTTAAGTCTGTTGTTATTAAAGACTCTTGGAATGATGACAGACCTTCTTTTTGCAATGTCTAAAACGGCGTGAGTCGTGACAAGAAAATCCATCACAAGTAATGATAGTGTAGGAGAGATAATGTCAGTTACCTTAATGAATTTTACACATTTGTTTTTGTCGGAGTTCATAATTAAATAAATCCTGCATACATTCTTTTGAAATTATATCCAGAATTATTGAATCAAGTGCATTTTATTTGTGACTTGTACAGCTAATGTTGCAAAATGTTAAAAGTATAATTTCGTATTCGGACGTTGAACCTTGAAAATTACATTTCCCCATAACGAAAACTGTGTTGGAGTTGTGTTTATTCTAAATTACACTGAAATAGATAGTTGTGTGTACTTGTTACCTACCATGGGATTTTCAATCACAAACCTCAGAAACAAAAAAATAGTAGTCTGATATCTTATTAAAATATTATTTGTTTGGTATTCATAAAATATATTTTAGTGTACTGTAAGGTTGGTAAACAAATACAATTAATAACATTTTACATATTGAAGATCGCTTTCTATAATAAACTGAGTCCATAGATCAATGTATGGCCCACTAGTGTAAAATGGAATAGTTGGTACAGGGCTTTAACAATGCATGTTGGAGGGCAAGTTATTTCAGGGATGATTTATACATAGCTTTTTACATGGCTCTGCACATCACTGTACACTACCACTGATAATTGAGAACACATGTATTTAAGGACAGGTGACAAAGGCGACAAGACACATTTCTGTTTCAGTAATAAAAGCACATCCTTGTAACAGAAACAAATTTTGCACAGTCAGTGTACACTAAAGTATTTTTGGCCTATAAATGACTGCGTAAAATTACCTATGCTAGCTTTATTATTATTATTATTATTATTATTATTATTATTATTACAAGTTTAGGGGCTATAAGTATTATATAGAAATCTAATAACAGTTCATTGAAGCTGTGGGAATTCTGAAAAAGAGGTGTTGTTTATTTTAATTTTGTCAATAGGGGTGACTTCTAATTGTCGTACATATATTCTCTCCGCCCAGTTAGGTGTTCCTTTTGACATCACTACCCTTATGAATATTCATATACTTGCAAAAACTGACAGTCGCTGTGTCTGGCAGCGCCTGCTCACAGCTGCTGAGCTGCACAGCGTAGGCTTCGAATGCAGGCCCATCGTGGCAGCCGTGGACATGTAGAAAACAAGGCACAGCGACTGTGGAGAGTCTATGTCAGTGTAATTGGCCTTGTAAACGTACCTTCAGCGTGGCATTTGTAGTTGTGGCGAAAACCATAAACCCTCTCCCTATGCTGACGTTGTTGGTTTTATTTTGTTCATGTGCATTAACTGTAAGCAATCAAGGAAGTTTTGGGATGGAAATAGCGCAAAGGCATGAGCTTCCATGAGATCTGTGCTACAAATATAACTTTACGCATGCGCACTCTTTTGCCAGCGTAACCTGCCAATATGAGCGTGCGCAGTTGAGTGAACGTGCTCGTGAATGTGTAGTCTGCACACTACCTCTCGTGTCATTCAGCTTTGCATGTTGACAGAAACTGGAATTACTGCAGAGAATACTTTTCAGGACATCACATGTGAGTCTCTAAGGTACAAGTAGGACGTTTAGGAAATCTTTCCGAAAGTTCACGCCGCCTGTGGCCATTTTGTGGAGTATAAGCTTATAGTTATACATACCTGGAGCGTATACAGTATTTCTACTGTACAGTGTACATATTGCCGGATAATATGCGATGGAATTTTGCGTTTCACGTCGTTCAATCATTCAGATGGAAATGCTGCCCTTCTCCAAACTTTGAAAAAAACAGGGTGACAGATTTGGAATGCTAACAATTGTATATCAAGAATGACGTAATTTAATGAGAAGACATTTGTATTCGAGCACGGCTACAGTTTTTGATTCGAGAACTCTCATCATGATGGACCGTGGTTGTATTCAACAATCGAGAGGGCCAGGGTGAGTCGAACTTTTTCCTATGTCCATGTAGCACTTGTGCAAAATTAAGCGAATCCACAGGCCTTTGGCTAATCAATAAATGCGTTTTTGACCAAGCTGAAAGGTTGAAAGATCCGTCCGTCACTTTGAGACGAGCTAGATAAATCCAGTCAAACCCAGCTGGGCAAATAATGTGACTTTGTTCTGGAAATTACGAAGACGACGTGCGGTGGAACTTTGCAACAAAGTTTCAATATCTGTACTGACGTACTTGAATGACTGGCACAGGAAACAATGGCCAATAAAAACGCATTCTCGTTGCATTTTGATAATGTATCAATCACAATGACACAGAAATTATGCCTCCTCCCGGCAAAGGGCCATGGCCAATTTTTAGCCCTGCTACAGTATGTCTCAGTGCTGAAAAGGCCATGTTGTTGTCAGGTTGTCATGGCGACTTTAAAATTTACATACAACTCTGAGAGTGAAACGGGTTATAGGTCACAGAACTTTTGAGTCCCACTGTCGTCCATTATACCTGTTTCCTTGGGTATTAAGGTGTGCAAGTATACACATCAAAAGACTAGAAAATTCACTTCATGGGCAGAATCTCGTAAAGTAGCCTTTTCTTGTCTGGTTAACGAAAAAAGATACCCCTGATCTAAAATATGCATGGTTTTAATAAAAGCTGCGGTTACTGAAATGGTTACTATGGTAACATTAACAAAAATGAACATGGAGTTCATACTGTTATAAATACACTTAGGAGAGCATTTGCATAGTAACTGGGATTACTTTTAATGGTCTTTGGACAAAAATTGAAATTTTAAAACGCAAATAGGGTACTATGGAAAAACGGCAGTAAAAATGGATATCATATTTTGTCTTTCTAACCCAAAATAACCCTTTGGTATAATATTTCTGTTGATTACTGGATTTTTACACTGGATATTTGGTCTTTCTAACCCAAAATATCCCTTTGATATAACATATTCTGTTGATTCCTGGATTTTAGGTGGAATCTTTGAAAAACTGGTAATTTTTACTCCTGAATGGTTGCCATGGAAACATCTCACATTAAAATGAGTGTAATTCTTTAGGTGTGCTAACCACAAAAACCCCTATTATCAATTTTTACATCAATCAATAGTTCTTTAATAGGAATTAGGGAAAAAGTAACGTTTTCAATCCAATAATAGTTACCATGGCAACTCAAAACATTAAAATAAGTCTGGTTTTTGTGTTCTTTGACCCCAACTCCACCCTGTTAGATAATTTTCATATCAATCAAAGTAACTTTTCATTGGATATTAGAAAAACTGAAAATTTAACCCCTAAAATGGTTACCATGGAAACATGGGGCAGTGAAATCGATATCATATTTGGCCTTTTCGACCCAAAATACCCTTATGGTGAAATTTTCATGGAAATTGAACCTATTATTATTCGCATTATTATTGCTATATAATACTTATATTAATTATTATTATTATTATTATTATTATTATTATTATTATTACAAGTTTAGGGGCTATAAGTATTATATAGAAATCTAATAACAGTTCATTGAAGCTGTGTAGGAATTCTGAAAAAGAAGTGTTGTATATTTTAATTTTGTCAATAGGGGTGACTTCCAATTGTTTTACGTGCAGCGCAGAATTATGCATTATACTGTACGGAGAGAGGGGGTATCATTAAGCCAAGGGGTAATTAAATGCTTGTCGGAAAAGTGACACTAAGCAGTTTACGCGATACCAGCAGGCCTAGACTTTTAACTTTTGTGCGAACTTTACGGATACACGTTCAATCGGTTCAATTTAATTTTTTTTTTAGTTTTCTTCCATCAAAAGTCACGACAATGAAAAGATTTCCGATATAAATTAACAATCTCTCTCTCTCTCTCTCTCTCTCTCTCTCTCTCTCTCTCTCTCTCTCTCTCTCTCTCTCTCTCTCTCTCTCTCTCTCTCTCTCTCTCTGCAGAGGCTATGCTGCGACCACCGAACGAATATGCCCCACCCCCACCCCAACTCTAACATAACGTATCCTGTACTAATTCTTTCATAAACGTATCAATGTACCAATGTACAATGGATTCGTTCTGTTGTATAATTTAAAACTTATTCAGACTTACTTCGTAAGCGTCATATTGGCATTGCAGAATAAACATTTTTCTGCATTTCGCATGTTTCGCCCTGGCAGTGTAATCAGGCAGAGACCCTGCGATTCGCGTTCTTCTGTGTCGGAACACGCGCGCGCCTTCAGAGACGCGACGCGAATCCCAGAGCATGCGCTATTGGGAGTGCGTGGCGTGACATTAGAACGTCTCCGATCTCGCGCTATCGTGTCGTTGGAATGTTGACAGAAACTGGAATTACTGCAGAGAATACTTTTCAGGATATCACATGTGAGTGTCTAAGGTACCAAGAAGGACGTTTAGGAAATCCTTTCAGAAAGTTCACGCCGCCTGTAGCCATTTTGTGGAGTATAAGCTTATAAGCTTACGTAACTCAGCACTGCAGCGTATACAGTATTTCTACTGACGGTACTGTACATATTGCCGGAAGATATGCGATAGAATTTTGCGTTTCACGTCGTTCAATCATTCAGATGGAAATGCCGCCCTTCTCCAAACTTTGAAAAAAACAGGTGAAAGACTTTGGAATGCTACACTACAGTTTTCGAGAACTCATGGACCGTGGTTGTATTCAACAATCGAGAGGGCTAGGGTGAGTCGAACTTTTTCCTGTGTCCATGTAGCACTTGTGCAAAAATATGCGAATCCACAGGCCTTTGGCTAATCAATAAATGCGTTTTTCACCAAGCTGAAAGATTGAAAGATGCGTCCGTCACTTTGGAACGAGCTAGATAAATGCAGTCAAACCAGGCTGGGCACAAAAATTTGCCATAATATGACTTTGTTCTGGAAATTACGAAGACAACCGGCCGTGCGGTGGAACTTTGCAACAAAGTTTCAATATCTGAACTGGCATACTTGAATGACAGACACAGGAAACGATGGCCAATAAAAACGCATTCTCGTAGCATTTTGATAATAATGTATCAATCACAATGACACAGAAATTATGCCTCCTCCTGACAGAAGGGCCATGGCCTATTTGTAGCCCTGCTACACTAAGTCTTAGTGCTGAAAAGGCCATGTTGTTGTCAGGTTGTCATGGCGACTTTTAAAATTTGCATACAACTCTGAGGGTTGAACGGGTTGTTAATGGGTCACAAAACTTGGAGTCCCACTGTCGTCCATTATACCTGTTTCCTTAGGTATTAAAGGTGTGCAAGTATACACATCAAAAGACTAGAAAATTCACTTCATAGGCAGAATCTTGAAAAATAGCCTTTTTTTGGTCTGGTTACACTGCATAAAAAACCTATAATACTTACTGTATTAACATGGATTATTGCCTGTATTTTAGCTGAAGAGTGCATATACAGAAGAATACAGTCAAGAATTCATTTTTTGTATTCAGCAAGCCTGTATTCATGTGATTTCATGTGAATTCACGTGTATTATACTATAATACAGCAACTCATTAATGTGAATTTATCTGAATTATTGGGTTTTCTATGTCAGTGTTAACGAAAAAAATACCCCTGATCTAAAATGTGCATGGGCTACAATCCACTGTCACTGGGCTACCAACTTCAGAAAATGGTAGTCCAAGTGGACTACCAGGGAAAAAAGTTAATTTCGAGCCCTGGGCAGTATTAAACATGAAACATTGAACTTGTAATATTTCCCCCCTTGTCTTGGCCTGCTGGGTTTAAAAAAATGTTTAAAGGTATACAGGCACCATGTTCAAATTTAGCCGTTGCTACCATGGAAAGGGGAGATCTAGCTAATCATAAAGTTTATGGCCAGGCCAGGTCACACAAAAAATAATGCACCACTACATGGTCATAATTTTACTTTAGTTAAACAATCAGAAATAATTTGTCTTCATTATTCTTCCTGGAATGAGGCAAAGAAATCAAAATAAATTATTATAACATGAATATTAATACGTTGTTCATTATAATATATAAAATAAATAAGCACCAGTGAATTATGTTTTAAATAACGAAACTGTGCGCTACTGTAACTGCCTGTGATAAATAATGGTACACTGGGTAATAAGGGAATTGGATTCATAAAATTAATTGAGATACTAGTAGAATTAATTTTAAGCACATAAAATTAATTTGAAGGCATAAACATAATTCGATGCATAATGAGTTAGTACTGTACTATATAACACTTAGCCTATTTGGGATGACTGCATTAACAAAATAAAAATACTTCAAAAATTATTTCTGGTCTATATAAGATTAATTCTAACACACTAAAATTAACGGAAAATATAATTTTGACCAGAATGGCCCAATATACATTATGTTTACTATTCATCCTAGAATGAAGGCAAAGAAATTACAATTATTATTATTATAGAGCAAATTTCATAGTTGTTACTTAGAAATCCATTAAATAAATAAAAAACAGTGAATTATGTTTTAGCATAGATCCTCTCGAGGGTCTATGGTTTAAAAAAACTGTGGTTCCAAAATGGTTACCAAGGCAACATAAAACAAAAATGAACATGGAGTTCATGCTGTGATAAATACACTAAGGAGAGCATTTGCATAGTAACTGGGATTACTTTTAACGGAATTTGGAAAAAAAATTGAAATTTTAAAATGCAAATAGGTTACTATGGAAACACAGGGCAGTAAAAATTGATATCATATTTTGTCTTTCTAACCCAAAATAACCCTTTGGTATAATATTTCTGTTGATTACTGGATTTTTACACTGGATATTTGGTCTTTCTAACCCAAAATATCACTTTGATATTACACATTCTGTTGATTACTGGATTTTAGGTGAAATCTTTAAAAACTGGTAATTTTTACTCCTGAATGGTTGCCATGGAAACATCTCACATTAAAATGAGTGTGATATTTTTTGGTGTGCAAACCAGAAAAACCCTTATGATCAAATTTTTACATCAATCGATCGTTCTTTAATAGGAATTAGGGAAAAAGTAACATTTTCAATCCCAAAATAGTTACCATGGCAACTCGAAACATTAAAATAATTCTGGTTTTTGTGTTCTCTGACCCGAACTCCCCCACTAGATAATTTTCATATAAAATCAAAGTAACTTTTCATGGGATATTAGAAAAACTGAAATTTTCAACCCCTAAAATGGTTACCATGGAAACATGGGGCAGTGAAATCGATATCATATTTGGTCTTTTCGACCCAAAATACCCTTATGGTGAAAATTTCACGGAAATTGAACCTATTATTATTCGCGTTATTATTTCTATATAATACTTATATTAATTATTATTATTATTATTATTATTATTATTATTATTATTATTATTATTATTATTATTATTATTATTATTATTATTATTATTATTTATTATTATTATATTGTTTATGTCTATCTATATAATAATCCATATACAAAAACAGAAAAATAAAAAGTAAATGACAGAAAAGGAGTTAAAAATTCCAATTACACCAGTTTTTCCATATTTTACTATATGTGAAAATGGAAAAATTCAGAACTGCTGAAATAAGGGGTTATCAGAGATATGTAATCTACGGAGAAAACCCACTGACTTTTTTCTAAACAGTTAAATGTTAAAATCGATAAGTTAACAAACAAAAGGCTGTTACTTTGCACATGATTGTATGTGAAACCTGTCAATTTACGATAAACCTGATAAAAAGCTTTTCTCATTGTCTTAAAAACATTTACAGAAAAATTAGACCAAAGATACGTACAATAAGGGACATCACAGAAAACAGTAAACAGGTGATTTTTAACTGAAAGCGATGCAAATTTAAAATCTCGAATAAGAGCATTGCCTCTCGCATAAAACAGGCGAGTCTGAGCTTGAATGTCATCGTCATCTTTAGATCAGAAGTTATAATGTGTCCAAGGTACTTATACACATAAACATAGTTAAGCATTCTATTATTCAAATATATCGGAGCTTGTCGCAGCTTCCTTACATTCGGTTGTATTAACATACATACAGTTTTTTTCTCATTAAAGAGTATTGAGCATTCGTTGCCATAATGACCACAAGCGTTTACTAACATTTGCTGCCCGTAAGAACCGGTGGAAAAAATAACAAGTTCATCTGCGTATATCAGATGATTGATCTTAAAGTCACCAATGAGACAACCATACGGTAGAGAAGCAAGTGATTTGCTAAGATTATCTAAATAAACAGTGAAGAGTATCGGCGATGTAATGCCTCCCTGTTTAACCCCGTTCATTGAATGGAATGGTTCAGAAAGGCACCCATTCCATCTGATAACAAAGTCCTGATATCTATAAAGGTATGACAGTACTCTAATAAGATATGGGTGTACGCCTCTAGTTAAAAGTTTTTCAAATAAAATGTCATGTCTAACGTAATCAAAGGCCTAAGAGGCGTCCATGAAAGTAACAAACACAGGGGTATTATGTTTTTTATAATAGTTGAGAGTCTCTTTCAAGATAAAAATTGACATGTCTGTACTATGATTAGGCTTGAAGCCGAACTGATTATCGGTGGTTACGAGAGAATCCGTACAGCGGTGCAACCAAACTCTTTCAAGAATTTTAGATAAAGTTGTCGCAACAGCAATGGGTCGATAATTTGACTTATCACAAATGTCACCTCCCCTGTCTTTAGGAATCGGAACCAAAACAGTGGTCATGAGATGTTTCGGAACAATACCATGAATAAACATGGAAGAGAAGCAAAGTGCTAATAAGATGCAAATCTTTGGAGATGCATACTTCAGGTGTTCCGCTGTAACTCCATCCATACCAGAGGAGGCACCTGTTTTAAGATCACTAATTAAGTCAGAAATTTCACTGTGATGCACAATCATGTCTTCAGAGAACTGAATATTGGGAAAAGCAGGTGTACAATCTGTACCAGTATTTGTCAGAATAGTCTCGTAGTGGTGCTTCCACATTTTTACAACCTCATCATCACCATGACAACCATCAACAGATGACGGTGCAGGTGGTTTACCTTTACGTTTGGCTATTTCTTTCCAGTAGGCTGTTGAGTTGTTGTCTAAACTTTGAGCTAAGGCATTTGCACGAAGCTCATTCTCCATTCGTTTGCAATATGCTAGCTGCCGTTTAAAATGTGCTCTTGATTTGCGCATCAAGTCGAAAAAGGGACCGTATTTTGGGGAGCCATTATCCTTCCATAAAATAAAATCTGTACAAGCTTTTTCATAATGCTGTTTAACTAAATCATTCCACCCTGGAACAACGTGTTTGGTTGCTCCGAAACCTTTGGGGATTGTCTTGTCAGCAGCTTCTAAAAGTGCACATGTAATGTCATTATAAAAAGTGTCAATGAGGTCATTATGAATACAACAGTATGGATCTTTACATGCTAAGGCCGTTATCGGAATATCGATACGAGACAAAAGATTATCACAAAGTACCTGATAATGTGTTACCTGAGAACTGGACGCTTTGCTCCAACATGTTTTTTGACTACGTGTTTGTTTCGTGTTATTTAAGTCTGGTAACATGGCAATTTTTAGCGAAAAAAGAACAGGGAAATGATCAGATGCAATGATGTCATAATGAACTCTGACTGACTGCAAGATATTATTCACTGACTTGGTACAAATGATGTGATCCAGCCAGCTACGGGCCATGCAGGAATCACTTAAGTATGTAAATGTGTTAGAAGGTAACCGCTCAACATCAGCAAGGACGAGATTATTATCATTGATAAAGCTGTTTAGGAAAGCATATTCGTTCTGACCTCTATCCGGGTCAGCATTAAAATCGCCGGCCACAAGACAATAACAGGTGTCTAATCTATCAATTGTCTCCTGTAACAGGCCAAGAATTCTTTGAAATTCGTCAACATCAGAGTTTGCAGTTGGAAAATACACGTTGAAAATAACTAAATCAGGTTTGTTTTCCATTTGAATGCGAATACCTATTATACGATTTTCAGATTCTACAAGAATAGGAGAAACGCCGTTCATATTTTTTCGCCAAAGGATACCGACACCTCCGTATGGTCTGCCAGAAAGAAATTTTTGAGAACTATCCATGGCACTGACACCTACTGACGTGATGTCACTATGTAGATTACTGAGAACGTGTAATATCATAGTTCAACCAATGCTCCTGAATTAATAAAATATCACAAGACTTAAGAACTGAAGTAAGGGCTTCTCTGGATGAGTTCAAACCCCTCACGTTATAACTGGCAATGTTAAGTATGTTCATGAAGAATTGTTAGAAGCAGATGAGCGAACAGCGCCATGGTTTGCCATCATCTCCGATTTTGAGGGGTAGTAAGGCCTTACAAGTACTCCAACAGGCCATATTTCAGAACGCAACAGACTTTCCTCATTATTTGCATCAATGTCAATTCTGAAAGACGAGTATGTATCAAATCGAGTCTTCAACTTGCAGCCATCATGGAAGATGTCCGGGCCACAGACTTCGTTAATGTAACTTTTCAGTTGGTCAACAGATGTATCGGGTGTCAAACGACTGATAAACATACTTCTCGTTTTTGGTTTTTTTTCGGCGACTCTGAAATGGTGCGTAGTGGTTCCGGAACCTTGAACAAGAAGTTTTGGCTTCCGCTGACGTTCAACATTACGTACAGGATTTCTGTCTTCTTTACAACAAATGACCAAGTTTGATCACTGTTTGTTTGAGATTCAGATTGTGTAGTATTTTGAAGCTCACCGTGCTCACGAACAGCAGATGTACCAGATACACTAGGAAAATTCAATGAGGAATTCACAGGGGAAACTTCACTTTGAACAGAACATTGTTTACACTATGACCTTTGCGATGACCTGCTTCTCTTCAACTTTAGCGCTGACAATGTCCAATTTATGACGCATGTCTCTAACCATCTTGAGAAGGCCAATGTAGTCAACATAATCAATGTCTATTGGAGGAAGTCGATGAAGTTTTCTGGCAACAAATCTATCTTGTACATCAATTGGCAAGTCAGCAACACAGTCAATCACATCTCGTATAGTGAGTGCTGCTTTACGTCGAGATGGGCCACGATCGCCAGCAACTTCAAATACAATGTTCTTTGCTTCATCAATTTCCATCTTTGTATAAAAATCTCTAATTACTTTCTCCATCGCGGCACGTGTCATTCCAGTGCTCAGCTTGTTGACAACAAAACATGCCAATTCGCATACAACTGGACTGCTATCGCTGTCAACGTTTGTACAGATTGATTCATTGGTGTTATGGCCACGTCCATTGGCGCTACCATTACCGAATCTCTTCTTGTTACATTTCGGACAAAGCATTAAGTCGCCTTGACACAGAGAGACTTTAGACGATACAACATCACAGTCTTCACAATGGAGAGCCATCTCAGAAATGATTACGTAATCGGAACAAATGGACTCTCAGGTCAATATGGCCAACTCGAATGTTCTAGTACCAGTTCAAATTTACCTGAGCTGTTATTGTTCATACACTTGACAAATGAAAGCAGAATCCTTATCTGAGTACTCACTGAGTGTTCATAAATCTTCAGTGTGACGTTTGGTAAAGTAACTTCAGTTTTTACGCCAAGAAATGAACCATTGAGTAGGAGACGACAGACACGAGCTCAGCCAACATCATATGCAAATGCAGATTCTGCTAGAGGAGTGAAAAATTATTAAAAATCCTTGTCGAAGTGAACAAGACTGTATTTTGAATCTATTTGTAATATTAAAATCTAGAAGTAAGTATACTGGTATGAGGGCTTTCAAAATTTCTAGGGATCAACTGGATCAATATGATTATTTTGTTTCTTTTCGCAAGATGAATGGCTATCTTCGCAATTATCTCGAATTTGACTGGCCAATAAATTATACAGTGTTCAATTTACTAGTTAGCAGTACAAAAAATAATATCTCAGCACTGGGTTATGCCGAGCAAGTTGACACTAGATCATGAGGGAGTTAGCAGCGTGGGCCACAGCGGGGTGGTACACAGTAGATAAGGAAGACAGCCTTGATAGGCGAATCGTGTTTGATCTCAGCTTTCCCCTAATTTTTTTTCTGTCAATTATGGTATAGCAAAAGGGGAATATTTGTGAGAACGAGTACAACTCAAGTACCCCTTCGTTGATGACCTTGCTGATCTTGAAATTCCGAAGCGTAAAGGCTGCCCTTTGTTTAAACTTGACCTGAGCAGAGCCCACAGACAAAGTCCTGTGGATCAAAAAATCTACAATCCGTTAGGTTATAAATGGAAAGATCTCTTGTTTTTTGACTTGCTATTACCATATGGATTACGTACAGCTGATCTACCTTGCAATCGTACAACGAATGCAGTAGCATATATTATAGCAGTGAAGGGTACGAATGCGTCAATTACCTCGGTTTTTTTTTCTTTTTTTTTGTGGGATGACCACTGAAAAAGATACGGATGCTGTTTTGACATTCGAGACAGTGTTATCATCATTGGGACTACAAAAGTTACCCCAAAGAGCAATCTAACCAACACTGAAGATGCCACCATGTGGGTGCTATTTTAGTTTTTTTTTTCTCCTTTTTCCGGAAGTCAAACGTGATAGGCAAAACTACCTCTGCGTTAGACCCACAAAACATTTGTGGAGGTGTAAGATAGTATGCACAAATTCCGGCTTACTTGTGGGCGCAACTTGGTCCAAAACAATCCATTTTAGACACTAGAAAAATAGTTAACCACCCCTTGCCAAGATTCCCAACTCTCCACTCTGCCCTTTACAAGCGTAGAGCACAGGTGTTCTCTGATCTCTGCTTCCCCATGTAGCCCAAGCCTTCATTTTTCCTGTTGACGGGAGTATGTCATGTTTGACTCATACAGGATTAGTTTTTGTTCTCAAAGAGCTCCTCCGAAAAGCAGGTTATCAACCTAGTCTAGTTTGTAATCTGGCCACAGTTGCGCCGTGTCGCGACGGAGCATCGTTTGCTTTCAGTTGCAAAGTACCAGGAGAATTAAAGTTCCAGGGAGATTGGCAGTACAGTGCTTATCTCAGGTACTTAAATATTCCTTTTCACACACGCTACCAAGTCACTTGGGCAATAAGCACACACATTCAGTCAATGTTCCAGGCTTAATATGTTTATCGGTGGTTGGGCCTGCTAGAGCCACTCTTTGCTTTTACCTTCATTAAAACATTACAGCCTCTTGCCTGCTAACTGCCAAAGTCATGTCCTTGTCAGTTATTTAACCTCATAATTTAAGCAACATTGCGAAAGGCCACATTACTGTAGTAATGTTGTATAATTATCTACACTGACAGCGTGGGAAACAGTGCCCTCTACTGGTCATGTTTTATTGTGCCAATCTTACATTTAAGGCCCAAAGTCTTTGGTAGCTGTCTCTTATTATTAGTTCAACAACTAGGTTAAATCTATGCATCTATATGTGTTAAACATACAAGGTAAACGTTTCTTTTAAATCATTTGCGAGACTTATCTACTTTGTACGTTATCTTTTCCACAGTGTTTATCTTTTTCCTTTAAGGGCTTTCAAGAGCATCTCTTTTCAGTTACCTTCACTAAAACATGACAGACTCTTGCCTACACTGTAAAGTTAAGTATTCAAGGATAGAACACCAATTAAACACCTTTTTGTAACACTTTTGAACGCGTGTAGACGTTCAGAATTGAACATTACCTGTTCAACCAAGAACGTTCTTTTTTTGAACACACGTGTGCAGATTATGAACACTATGTATTCATCAGACTGTGATATAACCGTAGTTACGTTGGTATTGACAGTTATGTGGTAGCGTGTCGGGGCCGGCAAGGCTGGTATTCCAATGATGAAGGGATGTAAAGACGACTGGAAACAGCGAGTACTATATAATCTAAGATGCTACTTTATTACACTAAGCTCTAAGCTACGTACATAGTGTGATGGTAAGCTGAACACTGACTTGAGTACACGTGGGCCAAGAGATATATACATGCCCTCATGAATAGTAATGACAGCTCATGAATAATAATCACATGACACTACGTCACATTCCTCCCTCCTTATTTTGATGGAGACAGGGAGTCTACATCACTAGTACGGCAAAATAATTCAGAAAATCAGCAAAAATCAAAATGAAATAATACAATGCTAATACTACTGAATCTAAAAGAAAGTACATGACAAAAAAACCCTACTGACTAAGTCGGGTACAGTAACCTGGGCAAACACCATTACTATAAGGGTTGAAAATTCAACATGCATTTTCCAAAACAGTGTATATCAGGTCACTACAGCCCTTTCACTACATCATTCATGCACCTTCACACACTACCGTACATCTGAGCTCCACATTCGCGACAATGCGTCTGCATTTGTATTTTCGCTGCCCTTCTTGTACTCAATCTTAAATTGATGCTCTTGCAGTATTAAACTCCATCGCAACAACCTACGATTTTTACTACACATTTTGTCTAACCAAACCGATGGATTGTGATCTGTTTGAGCTGTAAACTCTCTCCCGTACAAGTAAGGATTCAAAGCTTCCACAGCCCAAACAATGGCTAAACACTCTCTTTCTATAGTTGGGTAATTTCTCTCCCTGGGGAGGAGTTTTCAGCTAATATACTGAACCGGATGTTCCTCTCCCTTGGTATCATACTGACACAAAACTGCACCAATACCATGGTCAGACGCGTCTGTCTGCACCACAAACGGCTTATTATAATCTGGAACCGCCAGAACTGGTGATGATGCTAAAGCATCTTTCAGCTTCTGGAAACCATCCTCACAGCTCTGAGTCCATTGAACATTGGCTGGGCTGTTTTTACATGTAAGCTCAGTCAATGGGTCGCAATGTCAGAGAAATTTGGGATAAACTTCTTGTACGGCTCAGTCATAATCAGGGTGCTCTAGAGTGTTTCACTTTTGTCAAAATTTCATCTTGTAGACACATATCTAAATTTACTAAATTCACAAAGCTTAAGGTTTGGTACATATTTGCTTGAAAAGTTGTGAACCAAACTTTCTCAGTATTTCCATGGCAACCAGTTCTTTATTGTGTTGACACACCGTCACGGACACTACAAAATATTATGAGTTGATGGAGAAATAACATAAGAGACAGTACAACATTTGTACAAATATTCTTTTTAAAAGTTTAACCAGAAAATATATACATCTGTTGTAGAAAATAAGGTGAATGTATCAGGATTTTACCCAGCTTTGCATGATTTCCTGCAAAATGATTTGTTACGAAAAAAAAAGAATTTTTCATTTTTTTCTCCCCATGAGCTTATGATTCCTCTAGTTTACAGATTTGCCCTTTAGTACATTTAAATTATTTTTTACTGCAATTGTTGAAGTCTTTAGAAAACATTAATAGTATTTGCAGCAAAATTTTGCTCATTTTGTGTTAGTTTTCTAGTCATTTTGTAGTATGGTAAAAGCGTCACGGACACTACACATTCAGGAATATGTGTGTGAAACAAACTATTGTTTATTATAACCAGTAAACCTGTAAAAACAGTAAAATTATGACAAGAATTGATTACAAACAAATCAAAAACATATTATTAAGGAAGTTTGACATAAAGAATATTTGTAGTACTGGTATTTTTCAATAACCAGAAAATGTTATCAGAAATACAACACTGAATGCAAAAATTCTTGAGATAACTGGTATGTAGACAATGATAACTGGTATGTAGAAAATGCTATACAATGCAAAACTGTCCTAGTAACACTATAAAGTGAACAATAAATGATTTACTGAACATTTGGTTTCCAACATATTATTGTGATCTGTATTTCAGTAGCGTCACGGACACTACACATTTGAATACTTAAAGGGGCAACTTCTTTATCAGTTTTAACAGACAATATTAAACACAAATTCTCTATATCAGAAGTCTAATTAAAGTCATGAAGAGTATAATATAATACTCTCTTGCCACTCATAGTGATATTTGTAGGTGACTGGAGTATTTTAAGTATTTGGTCAGCATCTATTGTGTATAAGGGGGAAAGAGGTTGCAAATCTGACTATTTATGGTGGTACTGCAGTAGTGTGGGCTCCATTATGGATCTTTGTCAATAGCGATGTAGGCCTATATAAGGGAGGATTTATGTCCCGTAATGTTATTTTTCTGTTTTATCCCCTTGTTTGCATTATAAGGTTGTATTATTTGTGTTTGATAAAATTTCAGTCGTGTGTTGTTTGTTTATGGAAAGCTATGGCGAGACATAGTCGGATCTAGCTTGTGGTGTCTTTTGAATGCTGTGATCCTGAAATCAAAGTTTCAAAACCCAAGTGTGTGGTTTCTCCTCAGTCGCAAAGTCCTGTCTTTCATAAGTTGTTGTGTCAGATAGTTTGATTTGATTTTTATATGCTTGTTCTTGTTGTCGTTTTCATGTGTTATTGGCTTAAAAAAATAAAGCCAATATTTCCATATTTTTATCTTGTGTTGAGATTTTTTGTGAATTTGTTTTTGACAATGTCTTTTATGTTTTTGTTTCTTTTGAAGGCTGTTATTGGGGGTTCAGGGAAAAGGGTTTTTAATGTTTCGTCCTTTTCAAGTTCCTCCCAATATTTTGCCAGACTTTCTTCAAATCTTTTGTTTTAATGTATTGCCGATATGTTGTGAAGATTAGATTATTTGTTGTTTCCTTCTTTATTTTTCTTGTACTTTTTGTTGAGTTCAATTCCTGTTTGATTTCTATTGTAATTCTAGTTATTTCTTTTTTCCGTGTATTCTATGTAAATTAATTTGCTTCTAAAGAAATCAACTATCTCCTTGAAATCGTTCGGGTCATTGGATGTACAGAAGTATCTGAGAATTTCACCTTTAATTAGTCCTTTAAAATTTGATTTGGGTAACATGATTCTATGTGAAGGTATTGGAATGTTCCAATTAGTTTTGTGTGGGTTTTAATATCCAAAATATTTTCTTGGTTGTGCCTTGGGCCCTTCAAAATTTTGATGTCGAGAAATGTTATTTTTTCTAGTGATTTCTTAACTGTAATTTAAATGTTGGGTGCATTTTGTTTATTCTATGGCTGAACTCTGCCAGTTGGTTTTGTGTTCCAGTAAAAATTATGCAAATGTCATTTCTGAATCTTTTCCAAAAGTGAATCACATTTTGGTATTTAGAGATTAGTTCCATTTCCAGTTTATGAAATGCAATCATGGCAATCACCAGCAATGCATTTCAGCCCATTAAACAGCCACATATTTGGCGGTAGAATTCATTGTTGAATAGCCCAAAGACTTGAAAGAAAGTCTTGCAAAATACTGGCAGGAACTTGAAAAGGACGAAACATTAAAAAAAACTTTTTTCAAACCAATAATGACCCACAAAAAGAAACAAGAACATAAAGGACACACTTGTCAAAACAAAGTTCACTAAAAGAGCAAAACGTTAACAAAATCTCAACACAAGATAAAAATATAGAAATATTGATGTTATTTGAAGCCAATAACACGTGAAAACATTAACATCAACAAGTATAACAAAAACAACAAAATATCTGACACAACAACTTAGGAAAGACAGAACTTTGCGACTGAGGAGAAACCACACACTTGGGATCCAAACAGATTTCAGGATGACAGCATTCAATAGACACCACATGATAAATCCGACTATGTCTCACCATAGCTTTCCCTTAACAACCAACACACGATTGAAATTTCATCAAACACTTATAATACAGCCTTATAATGCAAACAAAGGCTGAAAACAGAAAAATGATTTTAAGGGATATAAACTTTCCCCTTATGTACATCACTGTTGATATAGATCCGTAACTGAACCAACTCTACTGCAGCACCATGATAAATAGTCAAATGTGCAACCACTTACACTTCTTATATATTGCCATAGCTTTCAAAACACGATTGAAATTTCATCAAAAACTAATAATACAGCCTAATAATGAAACAAAGGGTTAAAACAGAAAAATAATTTGAAGGGACATAAACCCCCCCTTATATGCATCACTGTTGAGAGAGATCTGTACTGAAGCTAACACTACTGCAGCAGCATCATAAACAGTCAGTTTTGCAACCACTTCCCCCCTTATATAATTCAAAAACACATTTTCTTTTGTTTTTAAAGGATTTATTATGGTCTATGAAGTTTACTTCAGATGTCAGGTGAATTGAATGTAAATGGAGTAAAAAACTGTTAACCACTTGTTAGGCGTAGTGTCTGTGACATGAAGCCAGTTGCAAATGGAAAGTGGTTTAATGTGAAAGTAAATTAGTTAGTTCAGTGTTGTGCCTTAATTTCACTGTAAATAACATTCCTATCTTAAAGTTATATTGGGAAATAAATGATAACACTATTTTGTTCCTTTTTTAAACCCCTACACCGTTATTGCATAGGACAGTTTTTTAACAATCTTAAAAGGTAGAAAAAACATCTTTTACTGGTTTAATATATTTCATTTGATGTCTTACTCAAAAACTAAGTTACTCTCTTATAAAAATGTAACTTCAGCTGGTAAACAATAGAATTACCAGCTTAAATCACTGTAACAAGTAATGTATGGATTTGGTGTCACGGACACTACATTTGGCCCCTTTTTGATATACTGAAACAATACAAGTGGTAAATGGATTATATTTTTATAACACATAAGGAAGGCAAACAGGGCCACTTTGGCTAATGACATCAGATCTCTACTATCTGAATATGGCTGAAAGTTATGAGGGTGTCACGGACACTACAAAATTTTGGGACAAAAAATGTGGGCAACTTTCATGATTTGTCATTCATAATCAATACGTTGACCCTATAAACATTTAGTACCAACTAATCACAGTTGGTCTTCCAATCAAATAGATGTTTTAGGAAACATTCTAGGGTAATGTTTTCCAGGTGATAATAGAGAGATAAATCAATGCTGTTGTCAAAATATAAAAAGCGTAACGACACACTAATTTCACTTGTTATCATGCCATTTCCATTCAAATCCATGTATTAAGATGAAATAACTTGCAAAAGAAAAAAGAATTGCAATATTCTGAATAATCGAAAAAAAATAATCTAACAGTTTCAAAAAGTGAGTTAAAAATGCGCTTTTTCAGATGAAACAGCGTAACGCCCACTTTGACCCATTTTTAGGGTACTTTTTTCACTACTCAGCTCAAAATCATAAAAAAACTCCATTTTTTTCGATGGGGCCTGTTTGGTTCTACTGGTTGTTTCATATTAAGAACAATGTTTCATTAAATTTTGCTCAACATTTTTTTATATTAGAGCGTACCATGTCGAAATCTGTCTAGAGCACCCTGATTGTGACTGACGCGTGTAGTATCCTGCTAATCCCAAAAGTGATCTGACGTCACGCCTTGTTTCTGATGTTATATAAGTGACAACAGCATTAACCTCATCTGCTATATGTTTTATTTTTTCACTTCAAGCACCATAACCAATGAAAGAAACTTCACTGCCACCAAGATAGCATTTCGTTGGTCTAGCAGTTAGTTTACAACTACGCAACCTCTCAAATATGCTACGCAGGTGTTTAACATGATCTTCCCATGAATGATCATGTAGACCCAAGTCATCCATATGTGCTTTTTCTCTGGGCTGATTAAACGTCTTATCCATTAACCTCTGAAAAGTTGCTGGCGCATTTTTCATCCCAAATGGCATAACAGTAAACTCATACAGTCCAAAAGGAGTGATAAAGGCGGACTTTTCCCGAGCACGTTTGCTCAAGGGAATTTGCCAATATCCCTTCGTGAGATCGATCGTCGATATATAATTCGATCCGCCGATTTCCTCAATCAATTCATCTGGTCTAGGCATCGGATATGCGTCAGATACCGTAACCTGATTCAGTCTTCTATAGTCAATACAGAAGCGAATTCCGCCCTGTTTTTTCTTGACTAAAACGAGAGGCGAGGCATAGGGACTCTTTGATTCAGTAATAATTCCAGCTTTCAGCATTTTCTGCAGTTCCTCTTTAACTGTCTGTTTAGCTGCCTGCGGTAGACGATATGGTTTCTGACAAATTGGCGTTTCGTCAGTAGTTATCACATCGTGTTCTACCTGATCAGTACAACTAGGTACATCTGTTAAAACATCAGTGTACTCTTGCAGTAAGTGAAACAGTCCCACGCGTTGATCCACAGTTACCGAATCGGCAATTACCACAACTCTCCTTGTCTCTTTGCTCTGATCCTCCGGTGTGTAGTACATAGAGTTTTCTATGTCCTTGTTGCACACAGCATCCAACAGCTGCCACCAATGTGATATAACTGTGGTTATGATGGTATTGCTGGTTACGTGGTAGCGTGTCGGGGCCGGCAAGGCTGGTATTCCAATGTAGAAGAAATGTAAAGATGACTGGAAACAGCGAGTACTGTATAATATAAGATGCTTCTTTATTACACTAATCATAGGCTACGCACATAGAGTGATACTAAGTTGGAGACTGACTTGAGTACACGTGGGCCAAGACAGTTATACATGCCCTCATGAATAATAATGACAGCTCATGAATAATAATCACATGACACTACGTCACACAGACATTATATTAAACACCATGCTGTTCCATATCTGAACACACGTTGCACATGAAATGTGTTCAAAAATAGAACACATTTACGCATTCAAAGGGCTCTTTTTAACTCATGGACGCCGTTCAACGATAAGTGTGTTCAGGGATAGGACACACAATATGCACTTTTTGAACACCTTTAATTATGGGTGTTCAGGGGATGTTCAAGCCTGGAAATAATAAAACGGACCACTGATATTCAGTAAATTATTTTATTCTAAAACCCAGTTCAGGGATTTCAAATGTCAACCCTCAACTGGTCAGACTAACCCAGTTCATGGATTTCAAATGCCAACCCTCAACTGGTCAGACCAACCCAGTTCAGGGATTTCAAATGCCAACCCTCAACTGGTCAGACCAACAGATCAGGGATTTCAAATGCCAACCCTTAACTGGCCTGACAAACAGTTCAGGGATTTCAAATGCCAACCCTCAACTGGTCAGACAAACGGGTCAGGGATTTCAAAATAAAAGTTTTGAAAGTCAATTGATGGGTGTGAGAGATCAAGAGCAAGATTTCTCTTTACGTTTACAACAACTAACATGAAATTTAAAGTATTATTCTCAAACTCCCACTTGTTATGTGTTATATACTCTCTTAACTTCCATAACACACACATACACACACACACTAATATTGGTGTTTGCAAATGCATACAAACAAGGAGAGAAACTTCAAATCCAAGTATGGTTTATTTTAAAAGATAAAAAAACTTACAGTATAATGGAGCAGTTCAAAAGCACAGTTTTAAAAAATGTAATAAAATTATGATTTAATAACATTTATTCTACAAGCAAATAGCCACTACCTCTGTGTTAACTCTATGAAGGAATTAATAATAAATTTTTGCAATATCAAACACGCAACCGATATAGCTCCACTGGGTTGTGTAAAGGCTACCTATTTGTGACATATGTTAATGAGGATGGTGGGTATCTTTGATAGTTCCCTTACATTGGCCTGACAACAAATGGCAAAATAGCTTTGAAAATACAAAATTAAACATTCCACCACAATTTAAATGTATGACATTCAAGTCATCGCAAGGAAAATGTCAATTAAATATCAAAGCTATCAGATGAGTTCTATGAGTTTTTGAGAGAAAATATTTTGACCAAATACAGTAATAATTCCCCCCAAATTACAAAATTGTAGATTTCATCATAATCACAATATATTACATATGAATAATTGCTGAGAATCTGTATACAAATTTGCAGAAAGAGTCAAGAAAAAGAAATTTGACGAAAAATGGCAAAATTACCCAAAAATACAAAATTGCAGATTTCCTCCTACTTTGAATAAATTACATTCAGATCATCACTAAGAATTTGTCTTCCAAATCTCAAAGCTATCAGATGAGTAGATATTAGATAAGCTCCATGTCGCTGACAGTGGAGCTAAAAACTGAAGCAGTGAAATGTTTTTGCTCTCAAATTGTTTTAAAATGAGCCTATATGGTGGTAGATCAGAAAGGAATTGTACAAATTTGAGAGTCTGAATTGTCATCAATGCATGTTCTACCTAAAAACAGAAAGTGGGGATTTTCCTATTGGCTTTCCTCACCAGAAAATGTTTGCAGGATTCTTGACAATAAGCGAGCATGCTGGTCGGCATCCTTTTCTATTGCAAACACATCTCAGCATGTCTGCAATGCTGCACCTGCTGTAGAACCTGGAAAAATAAGTGTGACAGAATTGTGAAGATGGGTTATGTGGTAAACAGATTAACTAAAAGGTCAGCCATTCAATCATTTTTTTTTCATGGAAAGCAGTCATTGGGGACGTTTAGTATGAAAATTAACTTTAATCTTTTTGATGACGAACATTTCTGATCACTGTCTCTTTTAAATTTTGCTTGATTAAACTATGATTTTTACATACAAGGCTATACCAAGGTAAATCTATCATATTGCTTGTATTGGTTCACTACACACCTGTACCACTGCAGGCATCCAAGACCATTGCATCTTCAGGACTGACAGTTTCGATTAACATCTCCATCAGATCAATAGGCTTCTGAGTCTCATTTGCCACTGTACCATCATCATTTCTCACTTTAGCATCTGCTGTGCAGGACCAAAAATTGTGATGTGACTCCTTCTCTGGCATGTTGACTTGCTCCATGGCAACATCTCCTGTCACAGACCAATAGCCAATGAGCATGCCATGAACTGCATTGCACATGGTAACAGTAGAACCTATGAGAAAAAAACCAGTACAATTGAAAGTCAGACCTATAAGCCAAGTATGCAAAGTCTAAACCTTGCACATGACTGTTTTAATCAAGGTGCTTTCATAATTACTTATGTATGTTTCTACCAACATTTACTTATGAAGGATCTACCTACTGTATTTGAGTAAAACTAGGGTAGGGGCTAAGACACAGATGTAAAGCTTTCTCAAGACTCAAAAATCCTCTGAAATCAAAGGGGAAGGGGCACTTATACATGAGCAGAGGCTTACACTTGGACAAATATGGGTAATTCATACAGCAAAGCCCTATGTCTTACATAGTAGTACCTACAAATGCCGATTTCCTAAATATCAGAGGTGCCATCATTAATTAAATTGGAGAGAATATTTAAACTTTGTTAGACTGGCAGGAAGAATCAGATATAATTTTCAAAAAGATTCTACCATTTACCTGGATCAGTGTTCTTAACATAATTACAGTAGCCCTTTTCAACTAGTTGGCTTCCGCTCATGACCTCCATGATATCTTTCATCTCCTCCACTGAACACAACACCGCCAAGTTGTAAAACGAAACATTTTAACCATGTTCATCGAATGAAGTGTAATGCAAAACTTCTTCAGTTCTTCTGGGGTCCAGTCCTGAAATGTTATTGTCAAAGAGTGAGTACATCCCTGCACAACTATAGAGAGAGCAAAGAATAGTGTGTGAGACACAATCTCTGGATTTTGAGCATTTCAATTTCGTTATTATCAATGGAACACATGTATATGTTTCATGCTTTGCATTTACAAAAAACAAATACTACTAAGTAGTTTACCTACTTAAATATCATCAACCATTATGCTTGTTCATTACTGCTTATGAATTTGAAAGACAGCTCACCAACCTGAAGTCTTGTTGGATTATTTATTGGTCTTCAATCAATGTTTAACATGTTCAATGCTGATAATGAAGTGGGAAATGACATATGTTTCATGAATGAGAGACAGCATTTTTAACTTACTTTTGGCATATCCAGTAAGTTGGAGTCCATTGAAGGACTTGCATTTGTCATCAACCATATCACAGTCCACATGTAATATGTCCTCATTCACACTGTACAATCTGGCTGCATCCTTCCCCTTGATCATACCACTGTCATTGATGCTGTTCTTTTCTGTTCTTTAAATGTTCGCAACATTTCCGGAATTGATCTGAAATAGATTTGAATGAAAGATGCCTGTATCGCTGTAAATAATCTCTTGTGGTAAACTTTGGAAACTGCTCCTTCGCCTTTGCCCAGTTTCCACCGGTGGTTAAGTACGCGAAAGTCTGTTGTATTGATGTTAATTTCACTAGGTTTGTCAGTTCTTTTGTAAACTCTTCTTTCGTGATTACTTTGCTGACCAAAATGTGTAGTATCTCCTTAGCTGTTGATGAATGCAAGCAGAAAAAGCCTTTGAAGGAGCTTTTCACCATCTCAGGTTTACTTTTTAATTCTTTGGAGTTGAGTTTTTGGTTCTTGAGTTGTCCATCTTCAAAGAGTATCATTACCTCTGACACGAGTTGGTATACATCTTCATCCAACAGAGCTATTTTGCATGCTTCTGTCAATGTAGCATCATCAGCCTGTTACCAAGGAAACAGAGTAAAGGGAAACACAGATGAGTGACACTATTTAATTTTAAAGGTGAAGAAAATATAGGCCACTGTAAACATGACTAAAAATACTTTTACTTCTGTAATATCCTCCGCACTGCGCTTTGGAGTGCACGGCACTCCAGGGCACTCGTGTCCGGCCGCCATATTCATTGTTTACGGTTTGAATAGAAATGTTGTTGAAGAGGGTGCTGTACATCTGTTTCGACCAATGTTGAGCGCGCTTTAATTCTTCATTCCACCCTTGCATCTGATAAGGGAGACTACACGTTTTTAAAAAAGCTTATTCTCCAGTAACATGTAGTTGATCAAGCTTAGATAAATTCAGAATAAATACAGAACAAATATCAGAAACTTATCAATTCAGTTACTGACCCTCGAAAGTTTAAATCTACATTAGAGATGAACTGAGATTCTCAAGTTTGTTTCCAGACAGCTACCTGTACAGTCATCTTCTTCATTATCTGTACCACTAGCTTCTGTAACAACTTTTCGAGTATCAGGTAAATCCAACTTTTCACATGCTGAAAATAATGACACATTAGGTAATATGGCGACATGAGACTTTAAATGAAGGACAAGGTGGCCTTTCAGGTTAAGGAAAAGGGTGATTTTGGTATACAGTGCCTCTTTTCGATACTGTTACAAAAAATTGGCTTCTTCTTGTCAGCAACTGATGAAAAGTAAAAACAGGCCAACTGTCATATGCTGAAACAATAGAGTGCACACTGTGCGATGTTTAACCTCTATTTTATATGCGATTGTGATTACTAAAAGACATGTGTTAGCTGTGATTATGAAGCGTAACGTGGTATATTGATCGCACTCGGGCCAAGGGTCTGTGGCGATGACCCTTGACCCGAGTGCGATCGATACGCCATGGCCCAAACCACCATCGGTATTCACAGCTAGTGTATGGTATAATGGGTATACCAGCCACTGTAAGGGAAAAAGGGTTCTTCACGTATTTTAGCTACTCCAAAGTACTATACAATGAATTTCAAAGGATAATAATACAGATGCTTCAAAATTTAACACCTTTTACTATTTTGGAGAGAAAACTTACCTTTTCTGGTCTTGCTTCCGCACGATCACGACTTCAGCGTGCGTTTACAAGAAAAATGTAGCAACTTCCGTTTTGATGCATGACGGGATAAGAAAAGGCACCAAACTTGAACACCAAGTGTTTAGGAGTAGAACGCCTCTTGCACGCCGATGTTAAAATGGAAACGTTCATAGTGGTTATCTGATTTTTAATTTAAAATTTCAAAATTTCATTCCGTGAAACGTGTAAAATTATTCTGTATACTTTCTTTTCAGAAAAAACGTGCTTTCAGCAATTTTAGACCGGAGATATTTTTCACTTATTGGGAAATTCGAAAACATCAAAATCCGTGTACGTGCAACATAATTGTATTTAAATTTATGTTACAATAACATTACCTGCGAATTCAAAAACCTGGTCTATTTAATTACATGCAACAGACGTAAAAACAGTACGTAAGAGTGTAAGAGAAACTAAAACAAAGATAAGACACAAAACACACACTCTCTCTCTCTCTCTCTCTCTCTCTCTCTCTCTCTCTCTCTCTCTCTCTCTCTCTCTCTCTCTCTCTCTGATAACACAAATTACTTCAAGTACAAGGGTATTTGAAGTTATTTGCGTTATTATTTATTACGCTCTATTTAACATCGGAATGTAATAAAGGGAAAGCGGCTGCACACATCGCCTACACTATTTTTTCGTTCTCTGTGTTTGTGTTCGATTTTGTGTGTTTGACTATTGGTGTAGATATAAGCCATGGCGAGACGTAGCCGTAATCTGGCTGTCGAATGACAGGGTGATCCTTAGACGCTACGTTTCGAAACCAGTGTGTGGTTTCTTCCTCAGTCGCTTTTCTTTGGAGATTTTTCTCCTTAGATTTGTGTTTCACTGTTCGTGGTTTAATTAATGTCAGTGTTTTGTTCATCTAGCAGGGAGGCTAGAATACTTATTATTTGGGTCAGTTTGTTGTGTCGCATTTTTTTTCCGTCGTTTCTCTAAGATTTTGTACTTTTGCATTTATGAGTGTGTCGCCTATGTTTGGATTTCTTTTGTAAGCGATGGTCGGTTTCATTGTGAATAAATTATTTAGTGTTTGATCTTTTTCTATTTCTTCCCAGTTCTTCAGGAGTGCTTGTTTGATGTCTTTTGTTTTGATGTGTGGACTATATTTGGTAGCAAATATCAATTTATTTGTGTTGTTGGTGTGCGTTTGTTTGTGATTTAAATGTGTTTTTCGTGTAGCGTAATTTGTTTCCGCATTGATGTTTGATATTTCTTGTTGTGGATATTCTCGCATTAATAGCTTTTCATTAAATGTTTTGACTTAGTTGTTGAAATCTTCTTCATTGTTACATGTCCTCATGTACCTTAATGTTTCGCCTTTGATTAGGCCCTTGAAGGTTGATTTTGGATGACATGATTTTTTATGTAGGAACTGGAATGTATCTGTTGGTTTTGTGTGTGTTCTGGTGTCTAGTATGTTTTCATTGTTTTATCGTTGACCTTTGTAAATGACTAGGTCAAGATATGTTATTTCGTGTGAGGAACTTTCATATGAAAATTGAAAGTGGGATGCATTTTGTTAATTAGTGTAATGAATTCGTGGAGTTCATGTTCAGTTCCAATGAAGATTAGGAAAATGTCGTCTCTGAATCTACACCATAGTGATATTTTTGTTGTGTGTTGATGTATGATTTTCAGTTCTAATTCGTGAAATGTGATGTCAGCAATATTCGGTGACGATGGGGAACCCATTGCACAACCGCATGTCTGTTTGTAGAATTCGTTGTTAAATTCGAATGTGTTGTTTTTCAGAATAATGTTTAGCATAGCTACATGTATTCTGTTGGTGGTTTATGGATATTTGTTTGTTCATTGTTTGTTTGCGTTGCGTTGTTTAATGCTTTGCTGATAGCCTGTATGGCGTCATCGTGTTGTGTATTTGTGTACATAGAGACTACGTCTAATGTGACTAAGATGGCATTGTTCGGAGCCTGGATTGAGTCCATTTTCCGTATGAAATCTGTAGTGTTTTTATGTATGTCGGTTGTTTTGCTACGATCTGTTTGAGGAAGTGGTCCAGGAATTCCGATATGTGAAAGGTTGGACTTGAGCAACCGCTTATAATTGGGCGACCTGCGAATTTTGTGTCCGTTGGTGGCGCTTTGTGTAATTTCGGTAGAATATACCAGCGTGGTGTTTGTGTATTATTGTAGAATGGATCTATGTATTTATAAGTGTGGATGTCGATGTGTTTTTTGTTGTACATTTCTGTCGTTAGTTGGTGTATTTTTTCCACTGTTTGTTTTGTGTCGTTTGTAGCTAGTTTTGTGTAGTATTTGGAGTCACGAGTTGTCGTTCACACTCTCTTATGTAATCTATTGTGTTCATGACTGCTGTCCCTCGTCCCTTATCAAATGGTTTGATAGTGAGTTTCGTGTTTTTCGATAGTGTTTTGATTGCTATGCGTTCGGCACGTGTCATGTTGTCTTTTGTGTTGTAGAATGGGATTTCAACTAGCGCTAGTTTAGTAGCTTCTAGGTAATTTTCCAAGTTTGTGTTATCAGTTGCGGGTGGGACCCATGTTGATTTGTGTTTGAATTGATGTTTCTTGGTTTGTCTGTGGCGCATGATGTATTGGAGTCTACTTGTTTGCGTCTTTTAACAGATTCATTCTTTTTGGGCGTTTTGGTGTTGGAATAAATTTGAGCCCTTTGCTTAGTGCATTTATTTCTGTGTTTGTTAGTTTGTGTGATGACAGATTTTTAATGAATCACAGATTGTTGTTGGAATACGTTTGTTGCTTTTGTTTAATTATGGTTCGGCGTTTTGTTGTGTTCTTGATTTGTGTTTTTTCGGGGACATCTTTCCACTTCGATATACCCATACCCACCATACCCACCACGTCTATCAAAATTCATGTTCACTTTTCTTGTTTAAGCAAACACTTGTGTCGACTGAAATCTGGGAAAAGGCTATTACAACATGTTGACAACCGTCACACGTGGGCAGTGAATTTAGATTACATTTTGTAAACCAGTCACGATTTCCAATAAAGCAAGACAACTTTGTTGGTTTCATAAATGTCCCTCCAAATACAACTCTAAAGTTTATCAAACAAGGAAAACTATGCAGACCTAGCAGAGCGTTTGTAACGACATTCGAAACACAGTGAACACAATATTTCTGAATGCTTGCCGTATACCGTGGACGTATTTGCAACGCTCCTGGCTCTATGGTGAAAACAAGTGACTTACCATGGCGATAGAAGAGAACTCGTTTAAACTCAATGGACTAACGTACATGTGCACGTGACCGAAAAACCTCCAAAAACAGCAGAGGTTACTAGAGGTCACGGTATCAACCGATGCGTGATGGCCAGCTATTAGCCCCACGGCCGGTATGAGTCCAAGAGTGCTCGGCTATGACTACCCTGTAGCTGTATTATAGCCGGCCACACAAAGCAAAAATAGCCGGTTATTCACACTGTGATGACACATATCTATATAACGGAGGAGCAGCTTCAAGTTGCTTAAAATGATTTTTTGACAAACACTATAGGCCTATCACAAAAACTTGGAAGTCAAACATTGATCTTTCACTAAGTCGCATTATTTTGTTGAGAGTAAAACAATAATAGAGGCTGGAAAAAGAACAAAATATACTGATACGTGCCACTTAAGTTATCTTCTTGTTAAAGATCGCCACCTCTGTTCGTGTATAGCATACTATATTTAATTTTTTTTTCCCGACGTGCACTTCGCTACCGAGACTTGTTGACAGTCAGAAGTACAGTTATTGGGCCAGCAAAGGTTTATAGACGACAAAGGTTGGGAGAACATCACAGGTGACAGAGATGCTATGGTATATATTTGGGATCTCCATATTACTTCCAGGTAAGTTTAAACTGAAGTATTATTATACTTTTCATGAAAATATGAGTCTAATTGTATAAATGTAGGCTTCTTTACATCAAAGTTGAATCGCCATATGCAAAAGGCAAATGCGTACGACGTAAGTGCTTCATTGACGTCAAAGTCGACGGGGCTTGTTCCAGAATTCAAAGACTACTAACTAAAACACTCTCAAATTGTTTATCGGTTGCTGTTGTTGAATTTAAAAACAAAAATAAAATGGATTTTCTTTAAAGAACCACCGCCACCACGAGTCGATGCGATTATTCATCCGAAATGCCTTAGTTTCAGTGAGTGCTTTGGAAACAAACGTCTTTTTTTTGAAAATGACAAAAACTTCGCTGTAGTTAAGGCCTCACTTCGAGAATACGACAGAAACCCCTTAACGTCCTACCTCTGTCATTAAAACCTTGCTCATGGGCGTCTTCCGGTGAAGTCACGCATTAGATTGTGGCGTACCGAGGCCGCCATCTTGGTCATACATATTTAATTACACACTGTTGCTTACGTCTATATCACAGTTCAATCTGAGGTAAACATTGGTTTTATGTTATTTTAACATGATTCTAAATTGAATAGATGGTATGTAATTCCAAGATTTCATCAGTATCATGTGATATGATGTGAATCATGTTTTTTATGGTATATTGACTTCTGGTAAGTTGTTAGGTGTTGAATACTCTCCAGCTACAAGCGACAGGTTTCTGCAAGCATTGAAACAGGTCAATCGAACGCACCACAGTACAAACACGACATGCCAAAATGTACATACCCACATATACTGGCGATATTTAGGGGCTTATTACACGATGTTTGGCCGATATCGCGTCGTACTCGAGTGATGTGTCGGTATTCTACTTAATCATTCATTATGATGCTATTCTTGTCGACATTCTGCAATTAACAACGGAATCGACAGAAATCGACCGTCATTATTCCTCGCTGTACTCAAAGAAAGTAGTCGTTAAGGATTTAAATTATTCCACAGATGGGCAATTCCATTCACTGGAGGATTGTTCTGCCCCTATCGGAGCGAACAGGTTACACATCGAGACGTCGACACACGTTTTCACAGTTTAAGTTGAAGCACGTTTAAGTTAAGTACATGTAAAATATAGGTTGCACCGTGAAAAGTGGTTTGCGTGGTATTTGATCAGCGGTTTTATTTAAAGTATAATTGTTGTAACTAAAAACTAAATCTAAATTTACTTATCTCACTTGGTTTCCAGAGAGCATAACACTGAGCATCATTTAAGGCAAAAATATAGTTCATCTATAGTCATTTTTTTCACTTAATTTAGCCTATCTTCAATGCAGTCCAATTAGGACCCGAGCATTCAAAGGCTGCTATAAATATATTAGTAGGCATAATTTCCATTTCCTGCGACTTACAATTGGTATATTTACGAAATTTAAAACAACAAAATTCTTCGACTGCAGAAAATTTTCAATATAATAAACCTGATTTATTGGTAATCGATAAGATCACGGTTACTCGTGGGATAGAGCAAACATGATTGAAAACGATCGCATTAAAACAGTAATCTGTGTATAAAAATACATCGTGTAGTTGACATGGACAATACCTACAAAGGAGGTTATTTTATATGCAGAAGGGACACTCCTATTGTTGTCTTTTGACAGAGATAAGGTTTAGTTTAACATAGAGGAACTGGCTTGCGTTCATTGACGTTGATAAAAATAGACAACATGGGTCGTCAAATACCGTATGTCAGTTCAAAGTTAAATGTACTTTTATAAGCCAAAACTGGCCAAACTAGTATGGCTGTCAAAAGTAATGGTCAAACAAACAGCACATAGTCAAATTAGGTATTGGACGTCATACTATTTTAATTGTAATGAAAATTTACTTTCTTAAATCAGTTCTCACAAACGCAAACTGAGCGTGACCAGGAGACCTTTCAAAAATACATCACCAGATTGGAAGAAACCTTGACATTCCAACTTTTCCCCACACAGAAACTGGCGGCTTGGGATAATAAACACGCACAATACTATTGTTCTCGATTTTTATCTACAAATGTTAGATCAGTCAAATGTTTTGAACCCCTTTCACGTAACGCATATGTGATTTGATATAATGGCTGTTCGGAGTATTTGTAATTACCCCTATGCCTATGTACTGGTCAGACACCATGTTGCATATATAATAGTAGTTCTAACATAGACAGTAGATGGGGTAAGTCTCCATGTACTGGCTATGTTCTTAACTACAAAAGCTGTTAAACTATTAAAAAGTTTCGTTTGAGACGCCATCTCGAGTTCCTTCTCAGTGGGTTCTAACATAGTGGTGGATTTAGATAAGACGCTACAAGATAGCAAACGATACAGAAATTGTGTGACATACATTAGAACCGTGACTGAACATTCATCTTTATCGAAAAATTGAATATATTTTTTCGTATAGCAGTCGAAAAATCCGAACTTTGGTCATATGTTTTTACAGTGACGTGACGCAACAACAGACGCAGAGCTCCATGCAACAAATGACTCAATCACACCGCTAAACCCGGATTTTTCGCGACGAGAATATAGAGAAGCCGTCAGGGATGCTGGGGCAGGGGGCTAGAACTGCTACAAATTGATATCAGATTGTTAAATTAGGTGACGGTTATATCAGTTCAGTAAAGATAAAGCTACACTCAAATTGCGACACACGTGGTAGGGCCGAAAAAAAAATGTCCATAGTGTCCCATCAATCCATATCCACCGAGTAAAAAGCTTTCAAATTGGTTTTCACTACATCACGAACAAGGTCTGTGCCTCATGGATTTTTAATACTAGTGGAAATGCTTCAGGGTCAGTTTGTGTTCTCCAAAACGTTGTCACAAGCTTTAGCAAAGACTACAAGGTGTTCATTTTATGCATTCAATCCCTCTCTCAAGAGAAAAAATCATGTTTTTCCTGATACACCATAGCTACGATGCTGTGTTGGACCTTTGTGTACATGTTCCGTTCACATAGTACCCTGCACCACAATAGATGGAAACAGTGGACGAACAAAAATCACCATACACAGACTTAGGTGGTGGCAAAGTTTGCAAGGACCAAATACCACATGTACGATGGAAGAAGGCCTAGGCTACTTCTTTGGCGTCTACACACGCGCTACCTCGCTCTGCTTGGCAGGGCTATAATACGGCTACGGCAAAGTCATAGCCGAGCACTCTTGACTCACACACTGTAAGTGAGCTACCCACATTCCCCTTGATTTGTTCACTCAGGCATTTTTGCTAAAGGCTTTTAAATTTTATCAGTTTCGTAACAATTTTTAACTTACAATTCAAGTTCAGGATTATTATGTTGTAATTGTAGGGAAATTAGTGGACCAACAAATTTGTCTTGCTTCACTCGAAATCGCAATTGTCTTACATAGAGCATGGAGCTAGCTCAATGCAAAGAGTAATCTGAATTAGCTGCTCACTTGTGGGGGTTGTCAACCTGATGTCATATCCACTCTCCAAGATTTCCAATCGATATGGTGTGTGCGTAAACAAGAAAGTAAACTCATGAATTTTATAGACATGGTGGGAATGGCGGTTTGGCCCAAATAGGCCATAGCAACCACGTCTAAATCTGTGTGGGGAAAGCTGTCACGAGGATAAGTTGAAACTTGTCAGTAGTACATCAAAATGATAACATCAATGACCCTAGAGATTTTAAACCCGCAGTGAAAAGAGAGCTGACACAGTGGTTACAAATCCCTCCCTGTACGCATTGTTAAATACATCCTGGTAGTAAAAAAATCAACAAATTAATGATGAGATTTTGATACAACTTTTGGAGCTTTCCGTCTGAACATTGTTTGACATAGTTTTTTATTTAATTAAATTCGTAGAGTTCAAGATGAAACCACATCATCGTGAGTGGTAAGTTGCAACAACACCACAAATTCATACCATGGTATCAAGCCCTAAAAAGGCTCAACCTATAGCCATTGATTTAGTGTGTTTACCCTTAGTAGTTTTATGAGATAGTGACTTGCCATAAACAAGGTGACTTACTCTTACAATTGATGTGAGCCTATCATACGTAACAATATAACTTACCACAGCTCTTAAAATAGATTTTATCATTATGTCCCCGAGTGTCTTAATATCGTGTGACACCCCTGTGCTACAACAAGAACTTAGCTCTCCCTTTATGTTCCGATTTCAGATAATCCCCCAGTTTTACTAGCCCGACTCGGGTAACATTAATTTAATCTTCAATAGGGTGGGTTTAACATGGTAGTATAGGGAACATAGATCAACAAAATTTTAATATTATTGATTGTGGTCCTAGATCTAAGACTATGAGAGCTGAAACCAAGCATCGGAAATGTGTCTGGCTCAATCGTTCACATCGACATATAATTTATATATATATATATATATATATATATATATATATATATATATATATATATATATATATAATATATATATATATATATATATATATATATATATATATATATATATATATATCATCACAAATAATATCCTCATCTTTTATCTATTCATGCAAAGCGTTAGATGCATTACTTATTGCAATGCATTGTTAGGGGCCCAGCTTATCGGCTGGGCCCCTATTGGTTTCACAGGGTTTTTCTTCCGCTATTTCTTCCGTCAATTCTTTGCCAGCCTAGATCTGGAGAAACTCTGCATGCACACTTCCGAAACTAGGCAGAGTGATCAGGGCTAAGAAGAAGTGGTGCACCTAATCTTTAAATTTTAAATTTGTTACGTGACCTGGCGGCCACATTGGATTTAGGAAAATCTGTAGCTATTAATCACTACTACTAAAAAACCACAGCTCAAATCATCTGCAAATTTGGTGTGTTGAACGCTTGCGCTTTGTTCTTTAAATTTGACCAAGACAATTCCAAGAGGTCACATGACCTTGACCGACATATTGGATTTTCTGAAAAAAAACCATTTTAATCTTTACAATCTTCTTCACCACACCGATCAAACTGAAAATGTTACATGTAGCATCTTAAGTGTGACCTCTTTCAAGTTTCCAAAGACATTTTGATCGGTCACGTGGTTGAGCCGCCATATTGGATCCTGTAAAATTCTGCTTCTCCAGAACCAAATAACCCATTCAACTGAAATTTAATTGCATTATCTATAGTGTGATCTCTTTCAAGTTTACGAATGCCATGTGGGTTGGTCACGTAGTTTGGCCGCCATATTGAATTTTCTTAAAATAACAATTTAATGTCGCAAAATTTTCTTCTCCAGAACCAACGCACCGATTCAACTGGAAATTTTACATGTATCATCTGCAGTGTGATCCCTTTCAAGTTTATTAAGGGCATTTTGATCGGCATGTGGTTTGGCCGCCTTATTGGATTTTTCGAAAATCGTTATTTAATCTTTAAAAATTTTCTCCTCTAGAACCAAAACATTCATTGAACTGAAATTTTACTTGTATTATCCTTAGTGTGAGCGCTTTACAGTGTGTTAGAGGCATTTCGATCATTTACTTGGTTTGGCCGCCATATTGGATTTTGCGGAAATCGCAATTTAATCTTTAAATTATTCTTCTCCAAAAAGGAAACACCGATTGAACTGAAATTTTAGGTTTACTATAATTTCATTCATATTTACCTAATTCAGCATATTTTCGACTACGCAACATAAACACACCTGGACTTATCTGCATGTCTACTTGTACTCATAAATTGCTGATCGCCTGGGCCCCGGTAACGCTGCTTGCAGCTTTAATTTTTGTATTTTCTCCCATCTGTCTTTTTTGTAATCAACGACAAGCCGTGAACCAAAGGCATACCTTGTAAAGAAGAAGTAAAAACCTTTAAAGTCGAGGAAACGCGCAGCAATATTCTCTCTTTGAACTGCGGCATTAAAACAGCTTGTTGAATGTTTCTTGGAGGCAAGCAGGAGAAGAAACACAGATAAGGGTTGTGTTACGTTTCTGTTCAGTGACGATGCTCTTCATATACAAGTGGTTGGTTCATGATATGTTACAGCGTATCAACTGTCGACTGTTAATTCCCTACAAGATTTTAGAAATTTTCCCGTTTCTATGGTAACTGAAATAATAACTCGACCAATGGCACACTTTTCAAAATAGGACTGACTTTCCCATGCATTACCATTCAACTGAAAAAAAACACGTAATTGAGCTTATACTTGCCCATGCATCAATGAGCTATAGCGCACCGGTATCGTAATTAAACATTTATTCTATATTTATCAAGACAAAGAATCAAGCAGAGCGTATACACCGGGAATTTGATCACCGAAAGTAAAACACATGAAGTTGGCAGATTGCTGTTTTCTTGTTTTCTGTCATTCATGAACACAATTGAATTGATAGTTGGTTTTTAGAGGCATATATGGGCAAATGTACATAACCGCCGATAGACTTAGACTACATATTCACCTGGCAAAGAAATATTGTCACTTGGGAGTCATTTAACTTGCAAACATACAGATATACGCAGCAAAACTTCATCAGTAACGGAAGTGTGAATATTCCCTAGCGTCAGCCATCTAAATTAGTTTTAAAGGCACCGTGGTCCAGTGGTTACGGCAACGGACTAACTATCAAAGGATGGTAAGTTCAAAACCCAGTTCAAGACCCGTAGTTCAAGGGTAATGGACTCACTGTCGGTGAGTTCGAGACTCTAGCACGGTGTTGTGCCCCTGAGAAAGGCACTTTACTCCTCAGTGCTCCATTTGGGGTCAGTGGGTTATGTGTACCTCATCCTGTAATTGGGCTAATGCCCGTTGGATGATGAACTGCTAAAAAAAAACCCAAAAAACAAAAAAAAACAAAAAAAACAATCTATCTGCAAACTCAGCATAAGTCATAACATAACCAAAGAAAAATCACAGCTGGATTAATCCTTAGCTGGATCAATCTTGAATGAAAACTTGAACAACTACCTCTCCCACAGATTGGGAAATGTCAAATGTTTATTGATAATCATTGTCAAACCATCATTCCATATCTTATATATATATATATATATATATATATATATATATATATATATATATATATATATATATATATATATATATATATATATATATATATATATATATATATATATATATATATATATATATATATATATATTTTATATATATATATATATATATATATATATATATATATATATATATATATATATATATATATATATATATATATATATATATATATATATATATACTTCGTCATACCTTACTGTCTGTTTTTTAAAAAAAGCGTAGAAGGAATGCACAGTTATAGCACCGTACTGATGAAAGCATCACATTTTAGTCTATGCCTGCAGTCTATGCCATTCGTTATCTGCGTAAACACACAACTTGTGAGGAAAGCCAAGATACGTTACTCGATCTGTGCATCAGGTGTGCCAAACGTGCTTAACATACTGTTCAATTTAATGAGTTTTTTATTTCTATCTCACCATGAATCGACGTTGTTTTCCATCTATGTGATAGAAGTCAAGCCGGACCAATGTAAATTCCAAGGAAAATATTTACCCTATGATGTATACTATCTCCAATCAACATTGTAAAATATTTTCGTTGGTCTACGCAAACACATTAAATATGTAAGTTCATTACAATAATCTCACAGCATTATCCCTTTCCTCCGTACCTTCTTCCCTTTTGCAAAGAACATTAACCCCGTGATGTGCAGCAAAAATCAAAATAATCGCTACTATCCAATCTGACTGAGCACCAGCATTGTTGTGGTATAAAAGCGTCAGTACATGGTGATCTATATAAGCCGGAACAACGAAATTGTATACATGCTCCACACAAGCAATGGGTGGACATGAGTTACAGCACCGAATTGACTATACTGATCGTTTAACTGTTACCTGCGCTTATTGAAGAAGCACACAGTAACTCCGACTTCATGGCCTAAGTTCAATCGTCGCCCGTTGAGTACACAACAAGATGATTTTTATGATTCTGAACGGTCGTCAGTCAATATGGAAGCAGTGCTTCAGCTTTTGTTTGCTGGTGAAGGAAATGGTGAATGGATGATCAATTTTCAAGGTCCTGTTCGCAAATTTGGAGATTCCTAATTCACCTACATCGCATGAGCTTGTGATAAAATAACTCTAACCCCTTCCCTAAGTGTCACTTTTTGTAAAATCAATTCAGAGTACCTAATGCGTCAAACACGTTCTTGTTTCTCACCCTTGGTGCGTTTTTTTAGGGCCCAAGCACATTTCAAATTCTAGGCTAGCCAATAGAGATAGATTTCTTGTTTTCGGTACACGGGCATATCTATGGGAGCAAATTTTTTTAACATAATGTCAATTGACCTCGATGACCTTTGATCTTAATGATACTTATATGCCTTTAAATCAGTAGCAGCAACAGCTATAAAGTTCATATTTGGTAGCATGGTAGACATTCTGGTGCCGCATCATATGCCTCATTAATTATGCACATGTCTAATTCCAGGCTGGCCAATAGAGCTAAAGCTCTGATTTTGATACACTGGCATATACTATTGGATGTTTTTTACAAATGTCACGTGAACTCGATGACCTTTGACCTCAAATCTACTTCTCTACTTATAAATCATTAGCCACAACAGCTTTAAAGTTCACATTTGGTAGCATTGTAGATCTCATAGTGCCATTAATTATGCACATATGAAATTTTGGGCTAGGCAATAGAGCAGGAGGTCCGATATTTGGTACACAGGGATTACTATGGGAGCAAAGATTTTTGACAAAAGGTCACATGACATTTGACGGCAAATGTACTTCTTTGCCTTTTAATCAGTAGTCGCAAGGGCTGTTATCTTCGTTAGTCCCCACGGACACCGTCCGTGCTACATCCTTCATATATGGTATGATGGACAACTTATGACGCCATATATAGCACCTCATTAATTATGCGCATATCTATTTTTGAGCAAGCCAATAGAGCAAGAGGTCTGATTTTCGGTATATAGGGATAACTTAGCAAAACAATTTTTTGACAAAATGTCATGTGACCTCGGTGACATTTGACCTCAAATATACATATTTGTCCATAACTCAGAAACCACAAGTGCTACATCCTTCATATATGGTATGATGGAACACTTTATGACGCCACATATTGCACCTGATTAATTATGCGCATATCTAATTTTGAGCGAACCAATAGAGCTAGAGGTCTGCTTTTTGGCATATAGGGATAACTTAGTAATACAATTTTTTTGACAAAATGTCACGTGACCTCGGTGACATTTGACCTCAAATATACATATTTGTCCATAACTGAGTAACCACAAGTGCTGCACCCTTCATATATGGTATGGTAGCAGACCTTATGACGCTACACACTGTACCTCATCAATTATGCGAATACCTAATTCTGAGCAAGCCAAAAGAGCTAGATGTCTGATTTTTGGTATATAGGGATAACTATAGGATAGAATTTTTGGACCAAATGTCATGAGACCTCGATGTTTGACCTAAAATATACGTCTATGTCAATAAAAAAAGTAACCACAAGTGCTATGTCCTTTATATTTAGTAGGATGGGAGACTTTATGACAACACACACTTTACCTCATTAATTATGCACACATCTAATTCACGGCAAGCGAATAGAACTAGAGGTGTGATTCTTGGCATATAGGGATTAATTAGCAATACAATTTTTTCAGAATGTCGATGACCTTGACATTGATTATACATATATATGCATAACTCAGTAACGACAAGTTCTATACCCTCCAAAATTGATATGATATTAGACCTTAAGATGTCACATCTTGTACCTCATTTATTATGCGCATATATTTCTTGGCTGGCCAATGCAGCTAGAGGTCTGATCTTTTTTCCCGATTTAGAACCATAACTTAAACATGCCTCATGTGTTTCAATTTGGGAACAACGACATAGACCTATGTGCCGATAGATCGCAACATATACACTCCAGTGATACTTCTTAATGACCACATTTCCCTGCCCGATCAAGACTAATACTCCTATTACAAGTGGGGACTATGTCATTGTCAATTACTTGTATTTGTTGTGATGGTAGACCATATAGTGCCACATCCTTTATCTCATTAATTATGTACATATATAATTTTGAGCTAGCAAAATAAATCTATTGGTCTAATTTTGGTCGACAATAAACAAAAGTTTTGTAGCAAAAACCACGTGTAACTGAGATTACCTTTGCCCTCTCTGATGACATATGCCTTATTTTTCCCACTGAAGATGGCTTTGGCCCCGTTATGTTAATTATTATTATTGTACCTCCTTTAAAGAATTTTATAGCCTTTATAACAGCATGTAAAACTTATTTTCGATATGTGATTTCCGATCTCTTTGTCTTCTTTGTCACAGAAGTGCTGTTACGTAATAAAGTTTTAATAAAACTGAGCTTTAACAACGACTTTTGCGATAATTAAAGGGCCTATGACATGAAAATTAAAACGTATTTTGACCCGTTTGAGCTGTAGCAAATCCATCTATTATCGACTTGTCAAATATCTTTGACATTTGTGCATTGCTTGTGCATTGAATTCGCATTTTAAGATGCGGTATCGGCGAGCAACTTTTACTGCCTCCGCAAAAATGCTGCCGCCATGTTGTTACGTCATCAAAGGTACGCAGTTCACCCGCAGGCTGGGTACCGCCATACACTGCAATTGCGTTTGCTCCCACCTGATGCAGATGTCGATCGTGTCAGCGAGCAGAGCGTTGGCATGAGTGACTTTTCCGAACCAATTGAGAAAAATAAATAGGCGACAGTATTAACTTCCTAGTAGATATTAGGAATTGATAGCAAATTACACCGTATAAGCCTGCAACACACGAGAGAAAGTAGCTATGTACGCTGTTCATTCGAAGCTGTTTTAGTTTTTGCTCAGCCATTCTAGATCTCTAAAAGGGAGATTTTTCGTGACTTTTCCTTTTGTGTCATTGTGCAAAATATTCAACATCTTTGGGATTTTGCCTCGCTAGGCAAATTTCTCACCATGTGCAGCTGAATCGGCGAAAGTTTTTTCCGCAATCACGCCCTTTTCACTGAAGCATGCGTGTGGAGATCATATGACACTGACACTGACAGTATGCAATGCCCGTACGTTAGCCCAACCAAAGCGTTGAAACACAGTGGCGTGTCACACGATGAAGGATATCGGACAAGATAGATTTATCTCCGCGTTGCCACTGGTTCGAAAATAAATATTTGTGGAATCTTGGGCCGTTATTTCGTTGGTTTCCATAACTAGCAGTGGCCTTTGGTATTGAGATATCGACTTGTTCAAGTAAATCATAATGAGAGGCTAGTTTCGTGAGTGACGGACAGACGTGGCTGAGCACCGGGAGTGTACAATCACACGATCAACATTACTGCTTGTTCGAAAATCAACATTTTAGAGACTGGGACTATTAAAAATTCTGTTGGTTTTTACAAAGAGTAGTTATCTGTTTACAGTGATTAGTAGGCAAATTTTCTGACTGGCATCGATAGGAGCTGACAGCGACGGGCAGCGAAAGTATATTGACCAGCGCTTCACCCTCTGTTTTGGCTTCAACAACTTGAGCTAAGAATAGTGTCGAGCTTTTCTTATTCTATTCATATGCAAATATAGTTGTCACTTCTTCCAGTGGCCGGGGAATAATTAGATATTATTCCCTAATATTTTTCTTCGTTCAGCGAAGGAAAATACGAGTGACGTAATGACCGTGTCACCACGAGTCGGAGACGAGTGGTGACACGGTCATTACGTCACGAGTATTTTCCTAGCTGAACGAAGAAAAATATTAGGGAATAATATACTTATCACATGCACAAGCCAAGAATTCGTTATTTTTTGCAAAATAAAATAAGTTTTCCATGACGATTCCGCGTTTAAACTTTTGAACTACTTTAGGAATAAATATCAGTACGCCGTGCACAAGTTGTCAGTCATTTCCACTTGTCCGTCGTGTGCGTTAGCGCTCACTTTCGTTCGTGTGTAGAGCAAATGACAGCTCTCGGTCTACACGTAGGCTACCTTCCGCAAAGTTATACTCTATTTCAAAGATAGCATAGTCCTAGAAATTTATCACAGACGAAGATACGCTATTTTTCGGGAACAAATATCGACTGAATCTCGACGGCGCGAACACTGTAAACGTCGCGCCTGACCCTGTTTGCAATGCGTACGGAACCTACGGTATACGCGACCAGCTTCGAGTTCATTGTTTCCGCAAATTATTCACGTAATTCCTTCGGAATATACAGGCGGTACACTCTTGTGTTTACATTGTCCGGATTAGTAATGTCGTAGTCTCTGAAAATATCGATTTCATTACATGACTTTTGATCGTGGGAGAAACATCGGCCGCCATGTTGTTTGTTTACATATTTACGAGCACACCGAAGATCAACAAAAAAGGTCCGACGCACCAAAATCGATGACATAGACGCGGTTTGTCGTGACGTAGAACGACCAGAGAATAAATCCGTATTTTTGTTCGGAGACGACAAACTTGGCTTGTGCATGTGATAAAGTTTGTTATATTTTTTATTAATAAAAATATCTTTAATCAAAACAGTCGCTCTCATAAATAAAGCCAAATAAAATGTGTACGATTACGCTGTTGTAAGTCATTCTCAAAGTGGACAGTTTGCGCTTCAGCCAGCGTGCTATGATAGCCCCATGCACGTACACATACAATTGTCTGTTCATGGCTAGATGAAATGTTTCAAGTGTTATCTGGTTATCACAGATTTTGCTGCCTCTACAGTATTTGTTTTTGATTGGCCCTTTCTTTTGATGGATGTCAAGACATAATCACGTGCCATCAGTTTAAACAAAGATATGCCTGATATAAATGCACATGGATGCGGGGCCGTGCCCTTGCCTCTTTTTGTCTCATTTTAATTGGCCATTGGTATATGATGCCTGTCAAAACTTAATCACGCGCTATCAGGATAAACTAATTGCGCGAATGTGTAATGAGATAAACAAGGCTGGCCATGCAGTACAGTCACAACATGCTTTGCTTGAGCGGTGATTCAGAACAGTCTGTCTAGACTGTTTCAGGAATAAGAAATGCATATGAAATTATGTGCAACTGTAGATTTATTTGGATTATCTTCTGGGCTTTTGAACATTTAATTTACCTTCTTGCTTGAATCATGATCTACAACCTAAGGCGAGACTAAATTAGTGGAAACTCAATGAGATTTTTTCAACGGTAATGAAGACTGAGCAAATGTTATAGTGTCCGTGCACTGACGGTTTATGTTACTCTACCTACCCTACGTTAAACAGCTATGGTGCACTCGAGCGTGAGACTGCACTTCCGTGCTCTCTCTCTCTCTCTCTCTCTCTCTCCTCTCTCTCTCTCTCTCTCTCTCTCTCTCTCTCTCTCTCTCTCTCTCTCTCTCTCTCTCTCTCTCTCTCTCTGAAAAAACAAAAACAAAAAACAAAAAAAATCTATGCTGAGAAAAACGCAGAGAAGGTGGCGTAGATGCAAGTCGTAGGGACATACGAGCACGCCTTGTCATAATGATCAATGGGAAACGGCCGTATACTATAGACATTGGAGGGGATTCTTATTCGGTGGGATGGGACGACATTACAGTCAGGCGACTGTCTCTCCAACACATGGTTCCTTTTATTTATTTTAAAAATGAGTCTATGATAAGGTAGTACCGGTAGTTCCCTTTATTGAGGATGTTTTGTAGTATCGCAACTATCGACTGGAGATATGCACGCATCGTAACCGTCGGACAAGCAAAGTAAAAAATGGCGCACGCACTTGTCAATTTTTCATTAGCTGTCGATTTTCCTCTTTGTCCCGGGGTATCCACTGAAACAGATTGAACAAATGTAAGCTTTGAGCACGGCATTCGGCCTCAGTAAACTAGTATGTCGCACCTTGAGTCCCAGTTGAATCCTAATCTGATTAAAATCAGATGTAGAGTACGGCGACGTCTTCTTATGCGTACGCGGTATTCTCTCGCTGTCGCCTCTCACTACATCTGACCAACTCCCATAGGAGGTCGCGTTCAAATCTTGCGCTCTGGCTAAAACAGCCGACCTATCAGAAGGCGCCTTACGGAGAACAATAGGTATGACTCGCAGCATGCATATGCACGAAGAAGACGCACGAAAATCAAAAGTTTGTAACCGAGCTATTCACCCAGTTGTAAACAAAGCCGCACGGATAATTTTAAAATCGCCTTTCTGTGATTTTAATGTTGAAACATGCCTTTTATTACAATGACTGTAATGACTGTGCAAACGGAAATCATGCGGACAGACCTTGAGACCAGCTTTGCGTACGATGCCGTGTGTTCCCGGCGTAATATGGCCTCCCATTAAAACCTGCAGACAGGAATACACGACGACGACTTATCGGTCCTGATTTGGACCGCGCATTGTATATCCATGCCTTTTTCTAACTACTTTTGGCCGAGTTACTCATTAGATGACGCCATTAGATACGTCCTTGCAAGACATGGCCAGTTCCTGGACACCTGACCGACCTGAATCGCTGGTAAACTATTACAAACGGTTTGGGACGAGAGCAAATTTTTGAAAGAAGAGAGCCGGCCAGCTGGAGAAGTCAGCCAGTTGGCGAGCTCGGCCAGTAGGAGTATGGTAATACGATGGGACTACAGTGTATATTTATTTTCTTGGTCTCGCCAAAGTTGTGTGAAAACGATGTCTATGTCATGCATGAGCGTGATGTTTGCAAACTTCCTTCCACCGTGAAGTTACCTCCTTGCTTGAACAACGCTACAAGATAACATTGGCCGCACAGCGTGGTATATCTTGTTTTGCTTTCCATTAAAAAAACTGTAAACTAACGATTTACTACTGTCAAACTATAACATATAAAACGTTATTCATCCGACAATCAACGATTAAGTCATTGCTACTGCCAATTTGTACCTCTCGATCGTACACCCGCGCCCTACTCGAGATCTGCAGAAACGCCGATGCCGAGTAGTGAAAGGCGACAGCGAGAGAATACCGCGTACGCATAAGAAGACGTCGCCGTACTCTACATCTGATTTTAATCAGTATACACATATTGACTGGCCATGAGGACAACAGCATACGTCTGTACCCCGAGGACTGTGAGTCACCCCAAAAACAGACTGTTTCCCGCGGCCGTAGGCCGAGGGAAACAGTCTGTTTTTGGGGGTGACTCACAGGCCCGAGGGGTTAAAGACGTATGCTGTTGCCCTAATGGCCAGTCAATATGTGTTTTGTAACACACCTCATCCTTAGTCATACATAAGAACGTACCATACACAAAAGTTGTCGCATGTAAGCTTATGATGTAATATGTTGGAGTGGTTCAGCAAGAAAAAGTTTTCCCAGACAGGGTCGCAATACTTCTGCAAAACGTTCAATGCACCTTGATTATCGTCTTCGTTCATTTCGAGTCCTTGTTTGAAACCAGAGCACTCAGTTCTTCTTCAGAAAGTAGGATAAACAGAGAAATTTCTCGACTATCGTTTCGCTCGGCCGCAGACGACATCTTTGTTTAAATTCCAGTTCACGCATGCGCAAATGTTTTTTTTTACGTCAGCGGGCATCATTTTCGGAACTGATGCCTGGCAGGCAACAGTTCCGACAATGATGCCTGATGACGTCGTTTACGTGGATCAGCACAAAAAGAACGCATCCCACGTGACTATCAATTGGCGAATTAGAACACAGACTGCGGATGAGGTGTGTTACAAATTGAGTTGAATCCCAGATCTGGCACAGATTCGCAGGAAGCGGACACATGATCACTGCATGCACAACACCAATCTGCCGATACGGTACGTGGTGTATATCCCCTGTATATCATTCAGGCTGCACTTTTCGATCAAATTTTAAATAACCCTGGGTCTTTGGAAACTAAAGTAACAAAACACCATCACTGGGAACTTTGAGCACACTAACGCAATATAGCCGTTTGGCATGGGTAATATTTTATACAACATAGTCTTCCAAATTCTATGGACTTCTACGTATCTCGGTTAGGCTTCGCGGTACTGCGTACCTTCAGTTGCGTCATTTCCGTATTTGCGAGAGCACTTCCGGTTTTAGGGAGCATTGCTGTGATTGGGTTAAAAAGTGCTTATTTTATGGTTAACGATACGGTTTTCAGCAATAATGAATTTATTTCACGTATTATTTATACTTAAGGCTGCTAATGCAATGAAGATAGGTGGTCATGTCATAGGTCCTTTAAATACATACATACATACATACATACATACATACATACATACATACATACATACATACATACATACATACATACATACATACATACATACATACATACATACATACATACATACATACATACATACATACATACATACACTACATACATACATACATACATACTACATACATACATACATACATACATACATACATACATACATACATACATACATACATACATACATACATACATACATACATTATAATTGAGTGTTATTTCAGACCTCGCGATTTAGATGCCTTGTGTAGCCTAGCTATCTTCTTGCACTGTTTCTCTTTCTTCTGCCTAGACTAGATTGAAATACCGAGTATTAGAAGTGTAAACACAACGCATCGTTTGAAATGCACAATTGTTGTTGGTGTAAACTTTTGCAAGCGACATAATTGACACACATTCCTATCTTCAACATAACGTCACAAGTGCGCTACATCTTCGTGCCAGCTGCAGTGTGTGACCGCACTTACTTTATCCAACACTGAGCTAATAGTATTGAATGTTTTGACTGACTGATGGGGGGGGGGGGTGACAGACAAATGTAGGCTGGCCTCGTCCGGAACGCAAGGCTTTATTTTTATCGATGTAGTGTTATTTCCTCAACCTACATTGTTTCCAGGAGGGGAGAGGCCGAGATGGCAGGGGTATGCCCTAATTAACACACCTGGCTTGCAAAGTTGAATAGCTGGCGCTTTGAATGTCTTTTGCTAGAAAAGGGGGCTATAGGTCGATTGTGCTGACTTTCGAAGGAAATTTGTGATAGTGGTAACAGTAGTGTGTTGCAGTAGTGACGGATCGAGTACTGAGTACAAAGTTAAGCAGTTGCCTGCAGTTCGCTGAATCTGATTGGAATTAGGCGCACCGTATACATAATAGGCGTTGAGGCCCGTACTACATATACTATGGTACCTTCAGTATAAAAAACGTTAAAGCGTGTATATGAGGTAGTGTTTAGAATCATGGACAGAAAACACACACTACAAAAAATCAACTCAGTTAAAAGAGAAGGTACATGTAAATAGACTACGTGAGCAGGCATGATGGAATGCACAGTGGACGTGTGAAAATGAATTCCAATGGCATAGTAATACACGGTGTAGGATGAAGACAGATTTAAATAGGGAAGATAATTCGATTTTGGGGTAATATTTCAACTCTTACTAAGTGCATTTCTTTGCTCTTGCTCCAAAATTTAGTCGAAATTCAGAGTATTGGTCTTTGAGAGCACTTTTGATTGTGAACAACAGCGTTGCGGTTGACAAATGAATTCTGGCCTAGACTAGAAATTCGGATGTAAACACTGATATCGGACTTTGAACACAATGATGCAGACTGCACTGACGGGTTGAACATTGGCCTTTCTGAGGTACCTCAAAAAGTTACAGCTAAAGGGCCGTTTATTTTCCAATTACACACTGAGCCTTGTTGCCGTTGGGTTAATTGATTCTCTTTAGCGTAGGCAATGTGATGATCGCTGAATGCGTTTTTTGAGCAAACTTTACTCACTTCGTATGAAAATATTCCCGCGGCGATTTGTGACATTCTAGGGTTTCACCGGATTAGAGATCTCTTTATTCATTATTTAATCAGCATTGTTCGGTTATCCTACGCCAGGAACGCAACGCAAAATAAGATTATGCGATAAAGTGGAATTTCATTGTGAGAACAAGCGAAATAGAGGGACAAAAGAAGGGGGCTTGTCCATGGTACGTACAGCTGCGGTTGCCCGAATCGCCACCTGTGTGACGTAGAATAGGACAGATAAGAAATCCGAATTACCCCTGTTGTACGTCATCAACTGGAACTTTTCCCCTGCATAGTACCGTTCATACATGCAGGTCGCAGCGTGACATAGGCTGATTTGTCCTGATCAATGCTGTGCTAGCTCTCATGACATTTTTACGAAAAGGTGCCCTGATCGATAAATCCAGACATGGAAACATCATGTTTAATGAAATTTTGAGTCGCTAAAACTATAAGCTTAGCTTTTCCCGAGAATCGAGTGGGGATACCGTCGATCGTTTTATTTTGGCTCAGTAACTTGAACGTCGCGGTTCCAGTCGAGTCGTAACGCTAAATGTGGACTTCGTATCTGGCGATCCCGGTTGGCGATAAACCCGAAACCTACACCTCAACGTAAGTTCAACTGAATAAATGAGCATAGTATATGTCATGACGAAATAGGTTTCTGAGGGAGTCGGCGGTATCGCTTTTGCTATACTAAATATCAGATAATTCGGTTATCTTGATTTATATTTTTATTCAAACATCGGCTGCTGACCCCACTGGGCTGGCCTTTCAGGAGTAGACTGTGTCACGTTTGGACACGGCGGTCGGACAACATCCCCCGTCTTTGACCTCCTGTCGCACTTTGTTCGGGGGGGGAAACTGATAGGAATATTGGACATTCCCATCACTCAAATCGGTGATTGTCACGTGCACGTACATCGTAGTAAATTTCCCAACTCTATGTCTGACCAATGGCTTGATTTCTGCGCTCCTCATTACCCCCTGTGCAGCTAAAACATCACCAAGGACAGAATCGAAGTCTTGGTACGATGGGTGGACAAAGTTATTTGCCTCAACTTCGGACAATAGTAAACCGCTACGTTGAAGACAGACTTTAAGTCTTTTTCTCTGATTAATATTGTGAGATTTAATCAAATATCTATAGCTGCTTCAGTCTGTATTGCATGAAAAATAGGACATTAGGATTTCTTGCCGTCGTCGAATTTATTTTGGGTTTCGCTCATTTAGTTTTTGCTGATTCATCACAGTCGAAGTTCGATAATTAGCTGAAAAGAAAAAAAAAAACATATTGCAGCACGGATGCACCTACCAATAAGTGAAGCAAACACACCGTTAACACGTTATTTTTCATTATTTTTCTCTTTTAATCAAACTTAAACGTTAAATGACTGGGTATAAAAAATACATGAGCTGGTGTTCAAGTTACTGAGTGGCACTTTGTCGAGCTCCTGTCCGTATAAAACGCGATTACGAAGTGTGATGCCGGGCGAGTACTCTAAGCCAAAATGTTGGTTATCGATGGTCCAAAGATCGATTAGATAAGCGGAAAGCTGCCACGTGATGCCATCGCCCTTTAACGAAATTTCTCGAAAGCAATTGCAAAGTTATTTTAGAACTCGCATTTCACAGGACTGCGAGAAGGCTCTACCATATATGGCTCACCAGGTGCAGCCAACGGAGCTATTCATCGAAAAAGCTATTCCGTAAGCATTTTTTGAGGGCAGGGGAAATTTTAAATTTTACTAAGGCAGGGGACATACTTTTAAGGTGGCAGGAGAGCAAATTTTAGTTGTTTTTGTCGGGTGGGGCAGATATTGGTTGATTGTCCTGGGGACAAGGCTTGGCGAAAAACGAGGAGAGGGGAAGCTACTTTTAAAACGGGGACAGGGGAATTTGGGTCATGGTGTTTCCGGTGATAGGGACACAGGGCAATTACTTATACCTTTTAAATGTTACCCAGACTACTTAGCCTATCCATTGACCCCCACATCTCACTCTATGTACTGCGAGATGGAAACCAAATAAAAGGCCACTGCAGTATGTTTCTGCATGGGAATGTTAATTTTCAGAGGATTTTTTTTCTCGGGGCAGGGGAAAATCGACAGGTTTTTTTTTCATCACAGGGTAGGGTAGCTCCATGTCTGCAGGGGAAATGGAATGACAAAATTTCGAGGGGGAATTCTTTCCAGGGGAGGGGAAACCGGCATTTTTTTTCGCCACAGCAGGTGCAGTCGGATGTTTATACTTCGGTTGTCGAGTTACTAGTATCGGAATCCGTGTTTTTGAGTAACGGCGCACTCTTATTGAATAAAGTTATCTCCGACATATGAAGCAAATTAAAACGACATTGTGTCAAAAGCCAGATGAAATATAAAGATTTTATTACCTTGATATAGGCAATGCAGTAAATGTCATGAGCTTTCAAAGTCTGATAGATATTTGATGTTTCATTGGCTATGTGAAGTTAGAAATATAGCTTTACGCTGGTCGAGCCAGGCCCCGATTTCAGCCGGCAAAATCCACGATCAAGACGATGAAAGTTTGATGGTTATGACGTCAAGCCTGAATATGGAAAACTATGGCTTAAGTCTACTGCCAAGGTGACCTACAAACCGTGTGCGCGCACCACTTTTAAGGTTTTGTAAAGCAGAACCCATGGCGAACTTGCATTGACCTCAGAATAAATATAAAAAACGAAAACTTCCCATATTGACGGAGAAGGGGTGTATCGGGTTCACATAAAAACCAACCGGGAAGAGCCTCGAGCCATTGATACGCAAATAGATCCCTGGCAGCTAAAGTGATATTCTGTAATGATCAGTCTTCAATTGGTTTGAAAGCATTCTCATAAATCAGAGAAAGTCACTAATCGCTTCAAATGACAAATCACCGCCATTCTGTCTTTGGTTGCCTGCTTCAGGAATGTATAATTTCAGATTGTGTTCTTAAGACATCATCGGTGACTGACTGCAAAGCTCTGTGGATAATACAGTAGACAAAACTACATTAGTCTGGTCTTTCTGGCTAAGTGTGATTTCGGCTTATTCCAGGCTCATTTGAGCCCTACACGAGACGGAAGGGAATACACGCCCGGCAAACTTCTGATGACTGAATTAAAACAGTCAAGCCCTGGCCTTGCGTGAGAGGTACTGACCCACCCCAACAACCAATTCAGCTAATCAATTATTTATCCAGAGCATCGAAAGACGACCCCTAACCTCCTACGCCTCCCAATACAAACGGCCTCTAATACAGCTTCTCTGCACCCCAGACAGAGAAGCGAACACATTCAGAAGCGCGCCTGTCCTGCTTACAGTAGACATCTGTTACATAAATCCGGTTAGATTCCATTTGAAAATGACGCAACTGAGATGTCACGAGCAGTGATCATTTCACATCTCGTGTTACTTTCTCTCTCTCGGTCAGCTCTAGGATCAGGTAAATATCACTTATTATATTATAGCTTTGTCAATACAAGTGAATTTTGTGACGTCATATCCCTACAGTATTACTGATAATGTAATCCATTATTCAGCATTGCGACCCCACAGCGAGCAATTTTTTTTTGATTTTGGAATTTTGGAAATCGAAAAAAGGACTGCGCATTTAAAAGGAGGAAAATATCGGATGTAATACACAAAACTATAATCTTGATAATCGTGCACAATATTGACAATGTCTTACTGTACGATTTATCACATTTTTTGAGTCCTCGCGCACGCATTTGTCGTCTGTCTGGCTGGCGCTCAGCATACGCTGGTTGTATTACTACGTTTGTTTACAACATGGTTCGCTTCGTTGCCGTATAGGTGAAACAGAACTCAGTACGTTTGCAAACTCCTAGACGATACTGGGTTTGACACATGGCATATTATGCATGTCAGTGGCCATGTAAACGATGCAAGCGTGAAAGGCTACTCGAACCAGCCGTAAACGAGCCAACAACGGCAGCTTGCTGTCATCATGGATGTAAAAAACCGGAAGTGTCTACGGACATACTACGGATCGAGCCATTCAAAGTCTCGGTCCAAGGTCAGCTACTACCAACAATCATAACGACCGTGGACTCTCCGTTGATCTAACATCTCGGCCACCTAATTCTGATGCATTGACTGTAATCGGAGACAACTTTCATTCATCGTTTTTTCTCCATGTCTGTGATTTTACCTTGCCTTGTTCTCGATATCGCGACGGTACCGAAACCCTCCAGTATGTTTGTCAACTGTACCTTTCAAGCACCCGTTTACGTCAAGTTCTGTCGTTCGCCGAAATAAAATAGCTCTTCTCAAGAAGCCATCGAAAATTAAATTTATAGACACAATTATTATTGAAATATAAACATTTGAATAACAATGTTGAACTCTGTTGATATCGTTTGCAATGAATGCTGTACTACTAGCGACATAATAATGATCGTATTGATCAGCTGATACCATGCAGCTCGCTGATCATACTGATGTCGATGCATGAACATTTCGTTTTCTCCATCTCTGGCATTTCACCGTGTCGACTTTTTGAATGGCATGATATTTAAAGGTGATGTTTCAAGTTTGATATAGACGGTAGGGATGCAGTTACTTTTCATTTCCTTCGAAAATACATCGTTTTTCAATTCAAAATGAACCGTGAAAGTGCTGGTCATTTTTTGTGCTGAACGTGCGTGTTCAGTGCAGTGCACTGTGCAGTGTGGCGTCAGAGGGCCGATCAAGCTGGACGACGCTCACTGGCTTCAAACTCAGTTTAAATTTCCTTTTTTATTCGTTTTCTACAACTACAAATTCACTGGCATTGCCAAAACTATAAAATAATAGCAATAATGTACCCCATCCCGGCCCATAATGGACTCAAGCAAACTTTGCACTTCATAATGTACTCGGCTTCGCCTCGTACATTATGTCGTGCAAAGTTTGCTTTCGTCCATTATGGGCCGGTAGGGGGTGCATTATTGCTTAATTATATCTCTACTTTCGTCATTTCGTTGTTTCAATGTTCTGATCTCTTCTGTCAAAAAAGGCATCTACGGTTTGCGATGCGCCTCCGAATCACTGATGATGTGATCCTTTCACAACAATATGAAACCACCCCAGCTTAATTCAACTTATCAAAATTTTACATCTGGAGCAATTTCAATGGAAGTAAGATTTCTCTATAACCGCACACATTGTTATTTCATACATCCAGCCACGCAAAATAACGAGATGTGATTAGGCTGGCGAACTATTGAAACATATTCCGAGCGTGGAAAATTTCATGTTGATTTAAGTTTCATTAAGTCACACATTCTTCGAGGAACAGTTTATCCATCCGGTTCTACTTGTCTATAGTTCTCTCTCTGTGTTAGGCAGCAATCCATTTGGCATTTTAAATCGAATATTTTAATAACACAAGGCATGCCATAAAGCCCTATTGCAAATGGTAACCTAATATAGAGAAAAATACTTCTGAGGGTAAATCATACCTTAGCCTCGCCAGCCAGCCGTCTTTGAGTTTCTTCATCTCACAACACAACAACTAGTGTGTATCGACAGCAAAGACCCGACAAGAACCAACATATGTGCGGGCTAGCAAAATGTGTCACTTCCATAACTTCTATTTCACTTTCATTTTCCGTTAAAATCAGATGTAATCCCTGTCGGCAGGAGGCCATCGACTGTGAGATTGAACTGAATTTTTTTTCAATGTTCAGCGCAGCGAGGAAAATTCCATGCTAATACAAGCAAACAAAAAACTGGCAGGATTTCAACATTTTGTCGTTATTCATATTTTTATCAGGAAATACAGACTGGGGATACGGTGAACATGATGGTGGGTAACTGAAGCAAATTTTGAGTTCAATTTCGATTTCGACCTGGAAACTGCTACGTATATATACGTCATTCGTCGGAGTAGTCCTGTTTCAAAATGACCTACATTACACGTCCTACACTCATGTACTGCATGCGCTGATTGGTTAATCAGCTTCTCTAAGGTCAACTTTCGGAGCAGTCATTGGAGGGACCTCATGTGTTAGGTCTCATTACTATGTATTATTCAATTTACAGCTTCCTGATTGGTTAATGTGTAGGTCCGGTCCTCCAGTGTTCACTGCCTCATTATGCAATGTCCCATGTACTTTTGAATGATGCTTGCACGTGGTCGCAGCTCGATCCAAGTATATGAAGAATGGTATTCATGCCGAGTATTTGTCAAAATATCTAGTTAGATTTGACCTTGTTCGAGAGTTCCTTCACTATTCATGGCATTTTATGTGATACTGTGAATTATACATGAATTAAATATTGCCAGGAGAAATGTTGTCCTTTTCCCTGCGGTAGTTGGTTGAAATGGTTGAAATGGTTGATCAAGTCAATTTTGCATTTCTCCAAGAGTTAGCGAGAAAGATATTTATACATGTCTGTCCAAAGATCGGTATATGTAGGATACGACCGGTACGACTGACCAACAAGAATCTATGACGGCTGACACCAGCTGCAGTTAGTTGACTACGAACAACTGTTCTCACACGGTCACTATTTTCGATTTTTGGAACATGGTAAACGGCTTTTTTACTGAATTATATAATGAACCCCCTGTGTTTCCCTCGAAGCTCTATTGTTTCCTCTTGTCATTCACAGGCCTCACTGTTGTCGATGCGGCCAATGCCCCGTCAAATCAAAATGAAAATGAAAAGCGTAAACTTTGTATGTAACCAACAATCGGAAAACAAAGAGAAAACATGCCTGTAATGCATAAAGGGACAGGGATAAGTAAAAACATGGAAATTTAACGCATGAAGGTTTGTCAGGCATTTTTCGTTGTAACTTTCGGCCAATCCGTGAACATCACGAATAACGTATTACTTCAGCGGTAGACAGGAAGCACGTGGGACATTGCATAATGAGGCATTGAACACTGGAGGACCGGACCTACCCATTAACCAATCAGGGAGCTGTAAAGTGAATAATACGTAGTAATGAGACCTAACGCACGAGGTCCCACCAATGAGCGTAACGCAAATGGACCTTAAATTACCAGATGAAACAATCACTGGTGTTGGTACATATGTCATTGACCTGACTTATGAAACAGGACTAGTACAACCTATCATGTTCAAACGACGGCTCGTCAAATACAGACTCTCAATTAAAGTTATCATGAACATGGTAATGATACGTTGCTGGCAAAATTTCAAATATAATGATAATTACAACACGTGCTTCCAAGGACGGAAGGGGTACATGTAATTGAGGTTATACGTTTATGTGACCTCTCAGAGTATTCCTGCGACTGTGGTAGCGTTTTGGTGTTCAGGCAAATAAATGCAGTTGCTTTTTCCCCGTGTAACGAACGACCTTGCGATGGTCTCAGATTCGCTGTTCATGCTCGGAGAGCTTTTTCGCGAAAGAGAGCTACATTTCTCTTTCTTTGACCGTACACCAGAAGATTTTAGAATTGTGTTGATCGCAATTTCGGGTTTGTTAGTAAATATATCTGCATGCGCGCGACTTTTGGACAAATATACTGGAATTTATTGTTTGCGAAGGCAGATGTATAATAATTTATTTTATGTTATTATATTTTATTTTATCTGAGTATCTACCTGTTGATTGCTGATTGTCTGCAATACATCATCCTGTATTTAATGAATCAACTAACTGTGTATACCAATGATTCTCTCAAATAGATGAAAATAAACTAGTCAAAATCTAGTAGTTACCTGCCTCAGATGATCAGTTGGTAAAATACTGATTGACAGCTATCGAAAATTAAGTCTTTCTAATTTGAAATCAATGATCAATTTTTGTACTTACTTAACGAGTAAACACATACTTTGTAATACCATTTCAAAGTCAATAAAATATCTGTTAATGCTTTAAAACTGGGAAAAGTTTTTAAAATTATTACAAAATGCGTTAACTGTTATTACAAAGTGCGAATTATTACAAAATGCTGATACCCTTGTTACATTTTGCGTAGACAATTTTTATTACAAAATGCTGATACCCTTGTTACAAAACGCGTAGACTGGTTTATTACAAAATACTGCAGACGTTATTACAAAATGCGTCAGTTATTACAAAATGCTGATACCCCTTATTACATTTTGCGTAAGTTATTACAAAACACGTCAGTATTACAAAATGCCGCAGCACAGGGTATCAGCATTTTGTAATAAAATGGTCTACGCGATTTGTAATAAGGGTATCAGCTTTTTGTAATAAAAAGCGTTTTGTAACATTAGTTAACGCATTTTGTAATAATTATAAACATCCGCTGATATTGTATGTATTTCAAAATGCTTTGTGGTTTCTGAATACGTAAAAATGTAATAGCATATAATGATGTCGAGATTATATCTCACTACCAGTGCTAGGTTATCATAATAACGCCAGACAAGGGGGTCTGAGTTCAACTGATTCCCAGTATCAGTCCAACAACTATGAGTGTAATTGTTAGTGAAATAATCGTCCACTGGCGTTGGTTTCCTGATTTCAAGAGTCAATTCAACTTTCAACACTGTTACAAACGCTTAACAACAAGTGATCACGTACTTCTACCAAATCAACCTCAGCGGGCGTTGTTTGGACAAGTAGTAAGTCAGTTTAACTTTTGTGAAACCAAATGTCAGGCAGCTGGAACTACATCAAGGTAACGATTCTGCTCTTTCCCTGCTCTTTCCCTGAAACCCATATCAACCCATATTGCCCAGTCAAGACAACAAGGTCACCCCTAAGTGTATTTTTACTTTCAAATACGTGTACCTGAAATTTATTTCTATATGTATCTTTCTTCTAAACCAGAAATGGATCGCTTATAGGCAAATAAATCCATGTCAGTATGACGTTCAAATTGATATAGATACATCAGTCACATTAATTTTTCAGACTCTTCATTTCATTCAAGACATCAGCTTACGTGGGAAAACAAGGTCAAACTGTCTTCCCATATGAGCTGTCGATCATGATGGCAACTTTCTACAGATCTATGTTTTATAAAACTGATTAAGTACACGTGATTGCTTATAACACTGTTCTAACTCTGCGCAGTTTATCACAAGACGTTTCTTACGCATGATTAGTTTATAACATCAAAACACACAAAATTGTTATAATTGTTCACCTACATGGCAAATCGTCGAAATATACTTGTAGTTGAAATCGCAAAGCTGAAAGAACACTAAAAGCGTTCACTGTCATTTCGGAAAATGTTCAAATCAATTTGCGAAGGGCCAAACGACATATTTGGAATGCGAAATGATCATCGCATTCGCTAAATATAATGGTAAGGTAACTTGTCTGACTTAAATTTGTTAAATAATTTGCAAAAGTTTCCGGTCAATTTTAGATACTACTCTACGAATAACGAATCGTAATGATTTGAATCATTTTGTCTTTTACGTTATATTTACGCCAAAATATGTTTCTGATGATAAACCATCCAAACTTACTAGGAACCAGATACAACCAAGCATAAACCCAACGTCTATTACTAATAAGACGCTTTAACTCGAGAATCAAACCACGTCCGGCACCATTTTCTACGATGAGACGTCGTACACTGACTATTCCAGATTTTCCATTGGGATAATGGATCCTTGGTAAGAGGTCTTTCTGTTTATTTACACATTCGCGGAAACGATAAGAAACGTCCCCAGTCTCTGATAACCGAGATGTATAATAATTTATTTTATGTTATTATATTTTATTTTATCTGAGTATCTACCTGTTGATTGCTGGTTGTCTGCAATACATCAGAAACAATGTCGTTATCCTCTATTTAACAAGTCATTGACAATGACACAGTCCCCACTTGTTAATGGGTACTTTAATTACAAGTTCTCTGAGAGGTAAGAGTCCTCTTCATTCATTAGGCCATATTGGATCATATCGTGAAACACATTGACGTGCATATGTATGATATAGGTCAATGTCGTTGTACCGAATTTGAATAAAATTGGTTGAAATATGCCTGAGTTATGGCTCCGTACATAAAAAAAAAATCATAACAAAATGGCGGCACGGCGGCCATATTGGATCGTATCACAAAACAAATCAATGTGGATATGCATGACATAGGTCAATGTCCTTGTACCAACTTTGAATAAAATCGGTTAAGATGTGCCTGAGTTATGGCTCTGTACATGAAAAAATCGTAACAAAATGGCTGCCATGCAGCCATATTGGATCATATCGTGAAACAAATTGACGTGCATATGTATGATATAAATCAATGTCCTTGTACCAACTTTGAATAAAATCGGTTGAGATGTGCCTGAGTTATGGCTCCGTACATGAAAAAATAATAACAAAATGGCCGCCATGCAACCATATTCGATCGTTTCACAAAATAAATCAATATGAATATGAATGACATTAGTCAATGTCCTTGTACCAACTTTGAATAAAATCAGTTGAGATGTGCCTGAGTTATGGCTCCGTACATGAAAAAATCGTAACAAAATGGCCGCACGACGGCCATATTGGATTGTATCACAAAACAAATCGACGTGCATATGTATGACATATGAAGTAATCCTTGCACCAAATGTGAACAAAATCACTCCAGGCATCTCTGAGATATCTGCGTGAACGGACGGACGGACGGACGCACGCACCGACGCACGTACATGACCGAACCTATAACTAATAAATCAACTGAGCGTGTATACCAATGATTCTCTCAAATATATGACAATAAACTAGTCAAAATCTAATAGTTACCTGCCTCAGATGATCAGTTAGTAAAGATATTGATTGACAGCTATCTAAAATTAAGTCTTCCTAATTTGAAATGGAAATCAGGGAGCGATGAATTTTTTGTACTTACCGAGTAAACACACACTTTTTAATACCATTCCAAGGTCAATAAAATATCTGTTAATGCTTTAAAACTGAGAAAAGTTTTTAAAATTATTACAAAATGCGTTAACTGTTATTACAAAGTGCGAATTATTACAAAATACTGATACCCTTGTTATAAAACGCGTAGACAATTTTTTATTACAAAATGCTGATAAATTTGTTACAAAACGCGTAGACTGGTTTATTACAAAATACTGCAGACGTTACTACAAAATGCGTCAGTTATTACAATATGCTGATACCCTCTATTACATTTTGCGTAAGTTGTTACAAAATGCGTCATATTACAAAATGCCGCAGTACAAACCCACTGAGAAGGAACTCGGCATGGCGTCTCAAACGAAACTTTTTAGTAGTGTAATAGTTTTTTTTGTCGTTTAGAAAATAGACTTTGGAGGAAATTCTCCCTCTACTGTCTATGTTTAGAACTAGTATTATATACTTTATAGGCAACATGATGTCTGACCAGTACATAGGCCAAGGGGTAAATACAAATGCTCAGAAGAGCCATTTTAACATGCGCTTCGTGAAAGGTGTCAAAACATTGGGCTGATCTAAAATTTGTAGATAAACATCAAGAACAATAGTATTATGCATGTGTTTTAATCCCAAGCTCGCCAATTTCTGTGTGGGGATAAGGTGGAATGATATTGCTAAGTATGTGTTAGCAATGACAAGCAGAGTTCGAGCTCTCCTACGTTCCTCTGACGTAATTCTTGGTAACGAGAGTAAACGATAGTTAAGCAACTCAAAATACACTGAATGCAGGGTGTAGCGGCGTCGACCAATGAAAAGTGAAAGCTGATTCGATGCCTCATTACAGTAATGCCAATGTTATATAACTCCGCAGGGTCGAGCCGGAGCTTTGACAGACAAGTGCTAAGCACGACTAATCATCGATTCTCTATCTAAATGATGTAAATAAGAGATAGAACATATGTAATATTAACAGACCTCCATGTCCTGTGAGTACAAGCGAGCCGTACTAGCGGTATTTGCACTCGTGCTGCGGCGTATTCGGCTACAATCCGTGGCACAATTCGGCCGACCAATAAACCGATTTGCATTGTCAAAAAGAAAATCGAAATGGAGCTAATTTTCAATTTTCAAATGGTTTTATCATCTTGATTATTCACTTTTAGGTCTATTTCTAAATTTGAAATCTTTGGCTGAAATTGAAATGTAGGAAACAGGTGTATACTGCTGTTAACGGCCATTCAAATTTCCCTTTAACAAACTCTATTTCCCACAATTCTTATTTCCGTTTTGTTTTGTTTGTTTGTTTTTCAATTTCCAATATACTAAATGTCCGCTTTTCCAATTTTATTTGTTGCATGGCCCAGTATCTTTTCATAGTATCGAATTGGAATTAGGGTGTAACATTTATCTCAGTGTGACTAAATGTACTTTGGGCGGGCTTGGTTACGATAATTGCACAAGATACTTTTTAATAATTTAGCGGGAATGAGGGACTGGTCAGTTTCTTTGGCCTTGGAGGCCGATGGATTCATGGGTGTCACCATGTTTTTCACTTTGGTGATGGAGTCACCTATTTTGAAATGCCCAATGGGGTCAGTGTGTTGTTAAGTTTCTACATGGGCTCATACTTGCCTAAAATTCATCAAATGCATTATTCTAGCTATGAATTTCATCATTCAGTTTCATTTTTCGGCGCGCCCTTTGGGCGCGTAACTTTACTAATATGAGGTTATTACGAAAATACCGCAAAGGATGCACGAGGACATTGGCGCAGCATATCGCTCGACGCAAAGCGGAGGCTGATGCACGGCGCCAATGTCGTGATACCTTATCGTATTTTCGTGATAATCTTATTATTATACATCTTACATTCTTCACTGGGACATCAAATTGTCTAGCTGTGCAGCTATCTGTTGGCGGGTAGGTGCGTGGCTATGTAGGTCATCAAAAGGTCGACCCCGCCTTTTGATGACCCGCAAAGCGGCTTACGCTACTCGGCCAACAATAGCTGCGTTTCCACAGCTACAAATTGTCAGAGTAGTGACCGTTTTAGTGCAAAGTAAACATTTTTTCTTCCGATTTATAGTGCAAATGTTGAACGATATCTCAGATGGCTCCTGCAAGCTCTGGAGTGTGTGTACTAAACACGAGTGTGTGTACTAAACACGTACGTACAGAGCGCGCGGGCTGAACAAACTAGCCAGTCCCTAACATAGTCTCATATAATGGAAGACAAAAAATACTGTTCTTTGGTTGGTACAGTGTGTGTGCATAGGCAATGAATTTAAGTTGGTGCGTTTAGCAAAAAAAAAAAAAATCAAGAAATGGGTGATAAACAAAGAAGTCACCGCGAAATAGATGTTCATCTCCAAAATGTTTTGCCCAGGGCAAGTGGTATCTCTGAACGAACTGTTAGACGATGATGTCTCAAACATGATATCAAACGCCTTCAAGGTCAAGATTTGGATCGGGTTGGAACGGGTGCAATTTATAAAGTGAGCCGGCATACGGATTAAAACTATGATGGGGTACTTAGATCATTATGAGGAGAACATCATTGCGTACAAAGATTGACAGCTGAATAAATTGATCAGATAAAATTAAATGTGGATGCCGCACTCTGATTGGGCTGATGGCTGTCACAATTTTACACAACGTTCCAGTTTGCGACGTTGACGGGAAGCGCGCAAAACTTCAGCAGGTCAGGTCAAACGGATTATATCGGATTTTCTTTCCGGCGGTCGCAACACTATTGTTCTTTGTACGTTTGTTACTCGATCCATAGAACGAGTTGCCCGCGTAAATAAACTGTCACAATTTGATGCATTCCTAGGCCAGAGATAGATACTATCAGTTGCAACACCCAAAATGAAATAGAAGAATAAGATATTTGGTGAATTGAGAATTGGAAAAACGGAAGTACGCACTGTGGGAAATATAGTTTGTCAGAGGAAATTTGAATGTCCGTAAAGTGCCGTCCTTAAAGCAGTATAATCCGTGGCACAATTCGGCCAACCAATAAACCAATTTGCATTTTCATAAACGAAAATCGAAATGGAGCTAATTTTCAATTTTCAAATGGTTTTATCATCTTGATTATTAACTTTAGGCCTATTTCTAAATTTAAACTCTTTCGGCTGAGATTGAAATATAGGAAACAGCTGTATACCGCTGTGAGGATGGCACTTTACGGCCATTCAAATTTCGCTCTGACGAACTCTATTTCACACAATTCGTATTTCCGTTTTATCAATTTTCAATAAACCAAATGTCCGATTTTCCCATTTCATTTGGGGCGTGGCAGCTGATAGTATCTATCTTTGGCCTAGGAATGCATCAAATTGTGACAGTCGTTTGCGCGGGCAGGTCGTTCAACGGATAGAGTAACGAACATACAAAGAAAATAGTGTTACGGCCGCCGGAAAGGAAAGTCCGATATACAGTTTGACCGGACCTGCTGAAGTTTTGCGCGCTTCCGTCAACGTCGCAAACTGGAACATTGTGTAAGCTGTGACAGTCATCAGCCCAATCGGAGCGCGGCAACCATATTTAATTTTATCTGATCAATTTATTCAGTTGTCAATCTTTGTACACAGTGATGTTCTCCTCATAATGATCTAAGTAACCAATCTATCGTATGCCGGCTCACTTTATAAATTGCACCTGTTCCAACCCGATCAAAATCTTGACCTTAAAGGTATACTGTCACCCTTTCCCATTTTGCCACAGTCACCATGGAGAGAGAAAATCTAACCAATCACAGATTTTAAGCGGGTGGCCGCTTTTAAAAACAGCGCCCTTACACCGGTATTTTGAATAGCAAGGAACGCCCCTTTGACCATAAATGGGCAGATTTAGATTACAGGTGACTGTATACCTTTAAAGGCGTTTGATATCATGTTTGAGACATCATCGTCTGACAGTTCGTTCAGAGCACAGGCGCTCCTTAGCTGGCTAGTCTGCTAAGGAGATCAATTTTTGGATCGATCTATCGATCCCGTAGTCGATATGCCCGCCACTGCAAGTCATATCGACTACGGGATCGATAGATCGATCCAAAAATTGATCTCCTTAGCAGACTACCCAGCTATTAAAGGAGCGCCTGTGGTTCAGAGATACCACTTGCCCTGGGCAAAACATTTTGGAGATGAACACCTATTTCGCGGTGACTTCTTCCTTTTTCACCCATTTCTTGAATTTCTTGCGGCTGAAGTGCACGCGCACTCTACCATCCAAAGAACAGATTTTTTCTTGTCTTCCTGTATGTGAGACGATGTTAGTAGGGACTGGCCAGTTTGTTCATCCTCGCGCGCTCTGTACGTACGTGTGTAGTACACACACTCCTGAGCTTGCAGAAGCCGTCTGAGATAGCGTTCTACATTGCACTATAAATCAGAAGAAAAAATGTTGATATTGCACTAAAACGGTCACTACTCTGACAATTTGTAGCCCCGCCTTTTGATGACCCGCATAGCGGCGCACGCTACCACGCCAACAGATAGCTGCACAGCTAGACAATTTGATGTCCCAGTGACCCGGTGGTGGCAGTCTCGGAGCAGCCGGGTACGCACGCTCGTTAGAAATTTCGCGGAAAAGGAGGTGATTTTCGTCGGACATCACGGAGACATCTAGGTCCGTGAAATCGAGAAAAAGGGGTACTTTTTCAGATCACCCTCCGAGAATAGGTCTGGTTCTTAGCAGAATTAACAGAATCAGACAAACTAAGCTCCAAGAATTCCCGGATAATGTGAGACCAAAGAAAAAGAGTACCCTACATGTATCTGTTGAAGCTACAGATGACGGACGATGTCTAATAACTCAAGAGCCATCAACTAATACAAGATCAAAACGGATCAGAAAAGTGATTGTATATGAGTGTGACTGATGAACATATGGTGAAGACAAAACATTGAACGATCACTGTATTTCAAGTTTTCATTATGTTACTAAGCATACATTGAACAAGGCAGTCTGTTACTGTGCACATCAAACACAAATCAACCCATGCTAAGCTAGCGTATTATGTGTTCCTTTTTCACCAAGAGTCAGCAAACTTGCTTTGAAATTGGTAAATTATGGTATTCAAATGTCTTGGCAAATATTTAGGTAAAATCTCCCAGATATCGGAAAAAAAGGGGTGTTTTTCGCAGTGATTTTCTCCCAGATTTTCCCAAAAAAGGGGATGTTTTTCAGAGAAAAATTCTGGGAAAAGGGGTACATTTCAAATTCCGCCGGGCCCCAGTGAAGAATGTAAGATGTATAATAATAAGATTATCACAAAAATACCGCAAAGGATGCACTATGACATCGGCGCCGTGCATCACCCTCCGCTTCTCGTCGAGCGATACGCTACGCCAATGTCCTCGTGTATCCTTTGCGGTATTTTCGTAATTGGTTAAACCTCATATTAGTAAAGTTACGCGCCCAAAGGGCGCGCCGAAAAATGAAACTGAATGATAAAAATTCATGGCTAGTACGATGCATTTTAGGCAAGTATGAGCCCGTGTCGAAATTTAAAAACACACTGACCCCTAATTGGGCGTTTCAAAATAGGTGACCCCATCAGCAAAGTGAAAAAACAGGTGACCCCCATGAATCCATCGGCTCCAAGGACGAAGAAACTGACCAGTCCCTCATTCCCGCTAATTTTTAAAAGTAACTTGTTCTAATTATCGCAAGCCCCGCCCCAGTACATTTGGTCACACTGAGATAAATGTTACACCTTAATTCCAATTCGATACAATTATTTCCGCCATAGTATGAGAAGATACTGAGCCACGCCCCAAATGAAATGGGAAAATCGGACATTTAGTATATTGGAAATTGAAAAAACGGAAATACGAATTGTGGGACATAGAGTTTGTTAGAGGGAAATTTAATGGCCGTAAAGTGCCATCCTCACAGCATATACACCTGTTTGCTAAATTTCAATCTCAGCCCAAAAATTTTAAATTTAGAAATAGGCCTAAAAGTTAATAATCAAGATGATAAAACCATTTGAAAATTGAAAATTAGCTCCACTTCGATTTCTTTTTTGAAAATGCAAATTGGTTTATTGGTTGGCCGAATTGTGCTACGGATTCAGTATACACCTGTTTCCTTTGTTTCAATCTCAGCCCAAAGATTTCGAATTTAGAAATAGGCCTAAAAAATAATCAAGATGATAAAACATTTGAAAATGGAAAATTAGCTCCATTTCGATTTTCATTTTAAAAATGCAAATTGGTTTACTGGTTGGCCGAATTGTGCCACGGATTGACTGTCCTCTCACTCGCTTTGCTCGTGGAAGAACAGTCTTATACACCGCAGCACCCTATTTGCACTCTTGCAAATCCGCTAGTACGGCGCGCTTGCACTCACAAGTCATGAAGTTCTGTCACATTATCTACTAACATTCACAGTCTTGATGTTAATTTATTAATATAAGACTTTGTGTGACACGTTTATTCAACGGTTAATTGAGTGTAACCTCCTGTACTAGTACTGTTGCATTGAAGGACGGGCTAAGCCATGCCTTTCAGAAATCCAAGTTTAAACAGAAAAATGCAAGCAGACTTTGTATGCATATCAACGTAATCACCAGTCACAAAAACTACAGTAAGTAAGCATAGACCGGAGAATAATTGATATTAACGATTCGGATGTTGCCGACGAAAAGTGTTTATCGAGCTTGTTAAAATATACAAATTGCATACACACAAGAAGGAGGGCAATGTACCGTCCAAATATTTGGATTCTAAACGTATTGATTTTTAATGTAAACAGATTGTTCTATAGGGTAATTCATTAGTAAAACAATGTACGATATTTCGTAGTGCATTCACATATACACAGTTAGGTGCCTACCTACCATAACACACATAATTGGCATTCGCAATCAGAATGCGTTGTACTGTAAATTAGGAGTCAGATATTTGATGTGAATAGTTAAACTTTGTATTACTATTCTTATTATGATTAAAAATACACTGAACGACCTTAGGGAAATAATTTTATATTCCATTTGATTATACAGGCGTCGTTCATAGTTTTTTCGAAATAACCCCAGACGACACACTGGTCAAGCTAGGAGACAGTACACAGCTAAACTGTTCGTATAACAAAAATGGATATTCTGCCTGGTACAAAGGTGAACCAGGGATAGACCAGAAGGCGATAACACTTGGAAATACAATTGTTGATTATGACCCTCAATATGAGCTTATAAGTGGTGAAGACGGTGTTATTTACAATATCCGTGTACGAAATGTTGACATGGCAAATGAAGATAATTATGAATGTGGTCATAGAGTATTTACTGAGAGACGGGCGTCGGCACATCTGTACGTCATCAGTAAGTGTCACGTTGTATGCATTATACTTACCGGGTAAAATGGATAATCAACTTAAGATTGCATACAGTAAGACAAGCTGCCCAAAGGAGCTGTTGCTCTGATCTTATGAAGTAATTGACATTCGAGGGAAATTGACAAATGTAAGAGATAAACACGTAGCTAAATAAGTATAGGGTGATGTAAAATAGGAGGAATAATATTTTTATTTCGGTGATATATGTATTTCTTCATTAAAAATGTTACAGGTAGCGTCCCAGTATGCTCGATTAAGCCAAGTTACATTGTGAGGGCCGGAGAACATGTTACATTGAACTGCAGCATCGACTTAAACAAGAATGCACCGGGTGAACTTGTATGGTTTAAGAATGGAATTGAAATCCAGAGAAAAGGAGTACACCAAAGTGCGATTACAATGCGAGTGGATAAATCAGATCACGAAGCAACGTATGACTGTGGACTTCAACATTTCACGTTACCGTCGTGGAAATGGTCAAACCTCATTTGCCAGGAAAAAATCGTTATGGCCGTGAAATGTAAGCATGCAATTACATTTTAACCGCGTCACAGTCATGAAATGTCGTTCTTCAATGCTTATCAACGCAATTATGAAGTAGTCATTATAATTACTGCGAAAAATATTGAAAATATTGTTTGTTCCCTTCTGGATAAAAAAAAACAACATTAGAACTTCGCTGATGCTAACTTGCCATGTCTGGAATCTCAAAATGTCGGGGTAGTTAATATGCTAAGCCGATCGGAAGGTTTGAATAACGTTAACATCGATAATACCAAAACCTAACTGATCAAACAGGGTTGGCACACTAATTGTGTTGACATGTAAGGCAATTAGTGGTAACCACGACTATTTCCCTTCGCAAAGTTAGTTTCGTGAAGACCACGGGATTCTGAAAGACTATTTTTCATGACTGTAAATGGGTCGGTCCCCAATATCAGACACTAGGGTCTACTTGTCATGATGTAACATGTTGACTAAATATCAGCTGTCAAGGTAGCGTGTTTTTAAATTTAGAAGATCATCTTGCCTTCTATACCTTAAAATCAAAACAAATTTAAACAAAGATGCCATCCAATACCAATATTGTGAGCAACAAGCTGACCTCCTATTATACAGAATGTACATGCAGAAAATGACAGCGACTAGTTTGGCAATTAAACTTACGCATTGTGGCGATATTGGACCGTGCGTGAACGCGCACCTTCGAGAGACTTGTATTACGTTCGTTCCTTCAGCTTATACACTCAGCACCGGGAGTATCAGTCTGACAGTGAATTCTGGTAATTTTTACAATCTATTTTGGGCTCGGTAAATGGGTTCACGCTGAAATTTATTCTGACGATGCAGGTCAAAAGAAATTGAGATTGTACTCCCTGAATGGCAAAGCAACTGTCATCGCTCGTTGGTCTCGGTTAGGTGTGAATGTTTCAAAACGAGACTCGATACCTTATGAAGTGTGCGAAGGTTGCACTGTCGGTTCACTATCGATTTTAATGTCGATGTATTTGGCAAAATTAATCGAAACTTTGGCCACGTTGCTGGATAGACTACCTAACTTAAAGCCGTCCGTGAGATTCAAAACCATGGCTTTAAAATTTCCTGCTGAACAATTTAGTCTCGATGAGGTGTAAACATTGCATAAGTAATCGATCGACATAACTAAGTTTCGTCTGCAAAAGAAAAATCAACGACTGTTATAAAGTGCAACTTTAATCAGTACACACCACAAATATAAGAGGTCGGTAGAAAATGAATAATGATTGAATCACGTGCGCGTATAATTAAGTGTATATATTAGATAGATAGATAGATAGATAGATAGATAGATAGATAGATAGATAGATAGATAGATAGATAGACAGCTAGATAAATAGATACATAGATATATAGAAATTCCCTCTTGATATACATTTCCATTCCGTGATTGTGTGATTTTTTTTCTTTACATTCATTCAAACTTTTCCCAAAACTGAGACTTAGTTGGTTGGACCAGTAACACCTCTCTTAATCCTACTGTTATCAATGTTTATCTCGTAAATATATTTATCGCACGCTCTTAGCGCTTAAAATGCTTCGGTTGTTGACTTGAAAAGCAACATTGTAATTAAATATCTCGACAGCAGTTCAGCGTAATACAGGAAATCATGACACATTGCAAGTAAAATAAGGGAACGCAGCTGCCCATATCAGTGGTAAGATTGGCCAATTTGCCCAAAATAGGCCATACCTACGCCGTCTAAATCCACGTGGGAAAAGCTGCCATGTTCGGCGCCTCGTACACAGTATTGTACGTTGGGCCATGGAGCTAAAAGTACTACGGCAAGGCTAAGAAGGACCGATGCTAGCTGCAAAAAATGTAGCCCACGGGCTACGCGCCAGCTTTTCTGATGTGTTTGTGGCGCGTCGCCGGCCTGTAGCGGCCGGCGATGCACAGCAAACACGTCAGAAAAAAAATTGCCCACGGCTCGCCTGAGCTGCAATTTTTGCAGCTAGACCTTGGCAAGACTAACGCTAATACACGCATAATGCTGGCGCTTGTGCCACACAAGTTCATTTGAACTTTCCGGTTTATTTTTGCCAACAACAATGATCGTGTTATTTCCATCAGGTGAGATCGTCACTGATCAAGCCTGCACGACCATACAATGCTCGTTGACTGAGGCCGCTGCAGTCAGCTGTGCAACCGACTTTCGCAGTCTGCAGAGTTAAGAGAATAAAGACAAAAAAATTATCTCAAATATTGGTGCAATAACCCATACACAATGATGGATGAAGGTCACTTTTGGTAAATAAACATAAATTGTTTGTCTTAGGCTTTCCTCGTGGTATTCGATGCAAGAAGCATTGAGGTGCACAAGAGCGTGGACCTAATACAACGGTTGTGTTTACGAGAATTAGAAATGGTCAGACATTCCAATTCACCATTCAATCAGCGACATTGAACCGACAGAGTATATGATATTCATTGGAGACGGCATGGAGGTAGCAAGAGATCCTTTGCTACCTGTATGCCGTGTCAAGTGAAGTACGGTGGACTCTGAATTCAATTTTGTACACAGGTCCGTATTCGTTATCTCTATGTATTTGATTTGTTGATTGCAGACACACCTGATTATATTGAAACAACTAAAACAACGTATGAAGTTCCGGTTGGTGACGTTGTAAACTTAAGTTGCACGGCTAACGGTTTTCCTAAACCGAATATAAGCTGGTTTGACCATTATGGTGACGTTATTCCGGGCAACGAATATACAGAAACATAAACACACACATTGACAACGAGACGAGAGTTACGAGCATATTAGAAATTACCGTTTTGGATGAGTCATACAATGGAATATACTATTGTCAAGCTTTCAACGAAATGGGATATAGTGGCAAACTGACCTTCAACATATTGGTACAAGGTAATTATTAATCATATTATTCATTAATGTTCCCTCAGTCTAAAATGAAAACTCATGACATGGTCTCGACATTTAGAAGAAAGATCATGTCCAACAAATAAATTAATCACTATTGACTTGCATTACAAGGTAACTCTTTATGATATGATTTTGTTTGCATCGCAATTGCAGAAGGACAAATGTATTCCATAGTATAGATGGAAATTATGTATACGATATTCACGATTTATACTTACATTCTGATACGAAAATAATCACCTTCTAACGCACCGTTAACATACTCATTTACAGGTCGACCAATTGAGTTTATTGTAGTAATAGTAGGTGCAGCGGTAGTGATATTTACGGCGATAATCGTAGGAGTATGCTTATGGAGAAGGCATTTGAAGAAAACACCTGAAAAAAATGATGGCTGCTATATGAAAACTACAGTTATTGATCGGTTCACAGGTAACACAAATGCTTCAATGCCATATCATTAAACCCGCTACATAAAACTTGATTTCATATGTGACATATTTGACATATATTACCGATTATAACGGTTCCAACTGCCCAATTGTAGGGAATGCTATATTACAACAACTTTGTTAAGAAACCAAATCATCCAGAACGGCGATAAAGGAAGATTTTGTCGTTTCTCTTCATATACTTAAATTGGCTAATAAAGACATGAACGATATTATGTAATTGCTATGACATGATATAATGTTATATTAAACACCTATTGCCTGGTCATGAGGGCTATAGCGCCCGTCTATTACCCCGAGGGGCCGTGTGTTACCAGGAACACATCGCTATTCCCCGAGTCCGTAGGCCGAGGGGTATAGCGATGTGTTTCTGGTAACACACGGCCACGAGGGGTAATAGACGAGCGCTATAGCCCGTATAAAGACCAGGCTATAGGTGTTTTATAACACACCACTTGCTCATGTTGTATTGTTATATAGTTTTTAATGTGTTTTGATATTTTGCACCACAACAATCCATTGTAACAAGTTTATTGGGCGATGTTTCCACAGCGATTTCAGCGATTTAGTGGTAGTACCACTTTCTTTCAAAAATTATTCTAAGCATACCTAGCGACATCCTTAGTTGCACTTTATTCTTTTCCGTCGATGAGCTGTTCAAGTTCCTACGCTGTTGGAATGTTGGAAAATGTTGGAAAATCTGTTTTAGAGAATGTGTCGTCAGGTATCCCGGACGCACATCACGTTCCAGTCACCCGCCATTGTTGCAAAGCTGCAGACGACACTACGGTCACGTGATCAGACACTTTTCCAAATTTGGTCAGGACTATTTCCCTAGGGAAATAGCTTTTCAAAAAATACCCTCTGACGTCACTTTTGTCGATCTGATGGGGACTAGACGTATCTATTTTCTCGTCACGTGACGTATTCTAGCGAATCGCGACACGGAATGAGCATGTGGCGTGTTATAATAACTTATATCATAATATGTCGGAAATTATAGCTTACGCTTAGTCAGTTGACTTGACTTCATTATGTATGATATAAATTGATATGAGGTGGTGTTTCATCGTGTTATGTGATTTGTTTGCAATGTCATGCAGTTTTCTATGGGATGACTTAACAAGATTAACACGATGTTCGAACTGAAGTGTGCTTTCATGACATAACTTAGCACAATATTATATGATGTAATATTTTGTGATGTAATGGTGTGGTGTAGTGTAGTAATCTTTACGGCCCTGATACGGGTTTTGCGGATCGAGGTGTACGGCAGAAGGGCCCAAGCGTGCGAGAGCTCGTACGCCGTATGACCGAGGTCCGCAAAATCCGTATCAGGACCGTAAAGGTTTTATCATATACCTTATTATTACTGAATATCCAGGAAAATTATTTATTTTTCAATCTCTTATGGCTAAATTGAGCGGTTTTTCGATTTTTATGGCGAAATTAGACGTGACATCCTCATTCCATCGGCGAAAGCAAAAGCCAAATCACTTTGCGCATTGATATAAGTATGATGTAATCTATTTACATGTAAGCAAACTCATTCTCAATCACAGCTGTCACTCGCAAACGTACAAACAAAAAAGGAAAGGAGACCTTTGCTTTGATAAAGTTACACAAGTCCGAACGTTTAATAAACTTTTCAAATATGAAGATTAAGTGCTTACAGATTAAATTTTTCTAATGATTGAAACGACTGAATGAGCACGGCAACGTACAATCGAAATAGACTTGAAGTTGAAACACAAGAACGCAACGACACTGACTTCGTCACGTGAACGTCAGCAAAAACATCAAAAATCGAAAAACAAATGCAACAGACTGAATCACTGACTATCACTGTCAGATTCGATGACAAATGGACGGCTTCTCTTGACTTTCGGTGCGAGCGTGATGTTACGTGCAGAGAAAACGAACAAAAGGGTGAACTCAGCAGTTTCCGTTTAAACAAAATTATTACAAAAACAAAACTAATTGCTAAGTTAGGGACAGAGTACAAGCTTTAAAAGTGTACAGACTACTTATCTCAGCTGGGACGGCAAAGCTCCAGTCTCAGAGTTGTAACAGTCAGTCGGATGAATGAACAGTCCTTTGGCTTGCAGGCTTGAAGCTGCACAAAGACCACAGTATAAATCCAGCATTGACAGTGAAGGTCTTGAAAAGTCTTGAGAATGACTACTGCTGGAGTTTAGTAACACACAAGAGACACGATCCCAAAAGTCTGACTGGAAGCTGAGCGCGTCCCTTTTATAAAGGCATATAAGAACAATCTAGAACTTTTTTGACATGCTAATAACTGTTCTAAAATTATCTCCCTTACACAACTAATCAACTTTCCAGAACATTCCAAACATGACTAATTGAATTCAAGGTTGTTAGGTCATCAAGGGCAGTGACCTTGAGAATGTTCTAGACTAATTGAACTCAGGTCATGAGTGTGGGGGAAATGACCTACATAACACACCCCCTCTTCAAAAAAAGAAAATTTTTCAAAGAAAAATCTTTCTTTTACAAATGTAATCTTGAAAAGGATTTAAGTACTCAATTTTGTTTTACTCTAAAGTAAAATTTCTTGAAAGTGAACAACAATAACTCTAAATACGAGAGAGACAGTCTGCAATTAAATTGTCTCTGCCTTTGATATGTCTAATGTCAAGATTAAACTCCTGTAACATTAAACTCCATCTTAGCAATCTCTGATTTTTGCCTTTAAATTTCTGCAGAAAAACAAGAGGGTTGTGATCAATATAAACCACTATTGGCTGATTTAAAGAAGTAACATAAACTTCAAATGCTGTAAAGCTAATATCAAAGATAAACACTCTTTTTCAATTGTAGAGTAGTTTCTCTGGGATTTGTTAAATTTGCGTGAAAAAAGCAAACAGGATGATCTATACCATGACTATCCTCTTGCAATAAAACAGCACCAGCAGCCGTATCACTAGCATCCACAGCTAATTTGAATGGCAAGTGAAATCTGGTGCAGACAACACTGGGGCACTTTGCAGTATGGCTTTAAGTGTATCAAATGCCTGTTGGCATTGCTCTGACCAACAAACTTTACTTTCTTTTTAAGTAAGTTAGTCAAAGGCTCAGTAATTGTGGAGAAATTTGGACAGAATTTTCTGTAGTAACCAGCCATACCGAGAAAGCGCATCAGTTGTCGTTTGCAGTTTGGTATGGGAAAACTTGAAATGGCACTGATTTTGGCATCAACAGGTTTTACCTCACCCTGTCCTACAGTATGTCCGAGGTAAGTTACCCTTGCCCAACAAACTCAGATTTGGCAAGGTTGACAGTCAACATTGCTTTGCTCAGTCTCTCAAAGAACTTCCGCATGAGCTTGATGTGTTCCTCCCAGGTGTCACTATACAGGACGACGTCGTCAACGTAGGCTGCACACCCGTCTAGCCCGGATATGACGTCGTTGATCATCCGTTGGAACGTTGCCGGAGAGTTCTTCATTCCGAATGGCATCACCTTGTACTGGAACAATCTGTCTGGTGTAACAAAGGCGGATATTTCACGAGCACAATCCGTCAGAGGGACTTGCCAAAATCCCTTCAGTAGGTCAAATTTTGTCACATACTTGGCTTTTCCCACTCGGTCGATGCAGTCATCAATCCTCGGGATTGGGAAAGTGTCTGTCTTTGTTAAAGTGTTGACCTTCCTAAAGTCCGTGCACATACGATAACTGTGGTCTGATTTGGAACAAGTATGCACGGCGAACTCCAGTTACTTTTACTGGGTTCAATAAAGTCATTGTCCAGCAGGTATTTGACTTCTTCCTGGAGATATTTCGCTTTTGTTGGATTCAGTCTGTATGGATGTTGTTTTACAGGCTTACTGTCCCCAACATCAACGTCGTGATAGATGACGTTTGTCCTCGTTGGAACATCTTGAAACAGGTGTTTATATTCGTGGAGCAGTTCTTTCACCTGTTGTTGTTGTTCTGGCTGGAGGTGTGCCAACTTTGTAGACTCCAGCTTCTCCAGGATTTCTGAGTTTTGAAGCTTGACCGAGCCCAGCTTTGAGTTTAGAGTATTTTCACCCAAGTCAGTTTCAGTATCACTATCTTCATAATGGTTTGAACTGACTACACTGACAGGCTTTGTTTTAGTAGGATTATCCCTATCCAAATATGACTTAAGCATATTTATGTGACATAGCTGTTTTTGTTTTCGCCTGTCAGGTGTTATTATGATGTAATTTAAATCACTCAATTTCTTATCAATTAGATATGGCCCAAAGTAACGAGCATGGAGTGGTTTGCCAGGAATTGGAAGTAGAACAAGAACCTTTTGACCGGGTTCAAACTTCCGTTTTGAGGTGCTTTTATCATATTTGGTTTTCATTGACTGCTGAGATGACTCAAGATTTTCTCTGGCTAATTCACATGCTTTAGAGAGTTTTGTACGAAAATCTGACACATATTGCAAAATATTCAGACAATCATCATCGTCTGATAAGAATTTCTCTTTAACGAGCTTAAGTGGGCCACGGACTGTATGTCCAAATACAAGCTCAAATGGGCTAAAACCAAGAGACTCCTGAATTGACTCTCTAACAGCAAAGAGCAGAAAATGAATTCCTTCATCCCACTGCTTCTCTGTGTCAAAACAGTAGGTCCTAATCATGTTTTTCAAAGTTTGATGAAATCGCTCAAGAGCACCCTGACTTTCTGGATGATAGGCGGATGACCTATACTGTTTAATGCCTAGCTGATCCATTACTTGTTGAAAAATACCAGACATAAAGTTGGAGCCTTGATCGGACTGGACACATTTAGGGAGGCCGAATAAAGTGAAAAATCTGACTAAAGCTCTCACTATAGTCTTTGTCTTTATATTTCTCAGTGGTATGGCTTCGGGGAACCGAGTTGATGTACACATTATTGTCAGCATGTACTCATTTCCTGATCTTGTTTTTGGTAGGGGCCCAACACAGTCTATTAGAATCCTACTAAATGGTTCTTGAAATGCAGGAATTGGCTGTAAAGGGGCCTTTGGAATGGTCTGATTCGGCTTTCCTACCATCTGACATGTGTGACAAGTTTTACAGAAATGTGTTACATCCTGCCTGAGATTAGGCCAATAAAAGTGACTGAGAATTTTGTGATAAGTTTTCCTGACCCTAAGTGACCAGCCCAGGGGGTTTCATGGGCCAGGCGCAATATTTCAGCACGGTAGGGCTTTGGAACCACAATTTGATGTTTTATAGCCCAATCGTCATCAACCAAAACATCTGGAGGTCTCCATTTACGCATGAGAATACCAGATTTTGTATAATAGGAAACAGAGCTATCTGAAGTTTTACTTTCATCATCTACTTGTCAAACAAACACAAAATATATGGGTCTTTGTGTTGTTCTGCAATGAGATTTGATCTAGAAAATGTCTGACTTTGGTCAGCAGAAGTTTTACTGGAAGTTTCAAATCCACGAGGGATAACGGAATGCTCCGTGTCAAACACCTGACTGAGAAAGGTGTCATTTAAGTCAACATCTGTGACATTATTTTGAGAGTATTTTGATTCTCAGAAGTTTTCTTTGACATGGCTCGAGTAATGGCACATGAAGGAAATAAATCGGGTATCTCTTGTTCAATTGGCTCTGGATCCTGATCTAAACTAGGATTATCAGTCACAAGTGGATTAGTAATGACCTTGTCCCCAGCAAGGTCGTTTCCAAGAAGAAGGTGAATCCCTTCAAAAGGCAAAAAAGGCCTAATACCTAAAGTCACAGGTCCAGAAACAAAGTCCGAAGACAAATAGACATTATGGAGAGGAACAGGAATAAAGTCATTGCAATCTACCCCCTTAATAAGAACTTTAGAACCTGAAAATGACTTTTCAGAAAACGGCAGGGTATCTGCCAACAAAAGAGACTGGGAAGCCCCGGTATCTCTTAAAATTTTGACAGGGGTAGCGGAAGAGAAATCACTAGAAAGTGATATAAAACCATCATGAATAAATGGTTCGAAAATACCTATAATGCTATCTTGAGAAGAATTGACCTTGACCTCATTAATTAGGGATAAGAGGGGTTTAACCTCAGAAAATGTGTTGCACACATTATTAGACTCTAATTGAGTTGATGAAGAAATAAAGCCGGTTGGCTTAGATCCACTTTGACCACTTTGACCTTCACGTTTTCTTTTCAATTTGAAACACTCTGACATTAAATGGACGTCTTTCTTACAATAATTACAAGAAAGTGTACTGAACTGTTTGTCAGAAGGAGATTGAGACTTGGGATCTGATGATGTGGGAGTGTTACTTGAACTCTGTGAACTGTTGTCATTTGATTTTCTACTGTCCTTTGAAAATTCTTGGACGAAAAGGAGGAGTTAAATTTACCTGCATTGTTTCTGTAGGAAAAGGACTGGGATGGTTTGCTGAGAAATGAAGATTTGTGGGTCAATGAATAATCATCGGCCAAACGTGCAGCAACCTCTAATGTATCTGCCTTTTGTTCATTGATAAACGTCTTGATGTCACTCCGGATGCACCTTTTAAATTCCTCAATCAAAACAAGTTGTCGTAATTTGTCATAATTCTGACTGACCTTTTCAGAAGAGCACCAACGATCAAACAGTTGTTCTTTTGTTCGAGCAAATTCAACATAAGTTTGATCCTTCACCTTCTCACAATCCCTAAATTTCTGACGGTAAGCTTCAGGCACCAACTCATAGCCCTTGAGAATTAATTCCTTCACAGAATCATAATCTGAAGCCTGCTCTACTGACAACTGAATGTAAATTTCTCTGGCTTTACCCACCAAAGCACTCTGCAAAAGCATAGACAAGTACTCCTTAGGCCAATTCAGGCTCTGAGCAATTTTCTCAAAATGGAGGAAATATTTATCAACATCCTTTTCTTGGAAAGGGGGAACTAACCTGAAATGCTTAGTGATGTCAAACTTGTCTGAAGGGAAGAATTTTCCTGACTGTCCAAGCTCTAAACGTTTTATTTCTACCTGTAATCGCTGTTCTTCTAATCGCAATTCTTTTTCTCTCTGTCTTTCTTCCATTTGTAATTTTTCCTGCCTTTCCCTTTCTTCCATTTGTAATTTTTCCTTTTCTAATTCCAATTTCTTAAGCTCCAAATCTGCCTGCTCTCTCTTTTTCCATTTGTAATTCTTTCTCTCTCATTTGTAATTCTAGTTTCTTAATCTCCAAATTTGTCTGCATTTCTAATTCTAATTTTCTGAGTTCAGAGGTAGACTCGGGCTCATAATCTTTCAGGGTGGATTCCTCAAATTGGCCTAAATCAACTAGATGTTTGGCAATATGGTACTGTATTTCCCTCTTGCACATAGATCTTTTGACTTCTACTTTAAGGAAATCGGCCAGTGCAATGAGGTTGTCTTTTCTGAGGGAATCAAATGTGTCCTGATCAAGGTCATCCATAAATTCGTCTGGTTTGAATTCCGCCATGATTAAATTTCGCCGAGTTCACAGTATACAGTAGTTTTGAAAAGGCTGTCAAAATGTTGTCAAACGGCTCAAAATATTCGTCTCCCTGACGAGCCCCCAATTTGTTACGTGCAGAGAAAACGAACAAAAGGGTGAACTCAGCAGTTTCCGTTTAAACAAAATTTATTACAAAAACAAAACTAATTGCTAAGTTAAGGACAGAGTACAAGCTTTAAAAGTGTACAGACTACTTATCTCAGCTGGGACGGCAAAGCTCCAGTCTCAGAGTTGTAACAGTCAGTCGGATGAATGAACAGTCCTTTGGCTTGCAGGCTTGAAGCTGCACAAAGACCACAGTATAAATCCAGCGTTGACAGTGAAGGTCTTGAAAAGTCTTGAGAATGACTACTGCTGGAGTTTAGTAACACACAAGAGACACGATCCAAAAGTCTGACTGGAAGCTGAGCGCGTCCCTTTTATAAAGGCATATAAGAACAATCTAGAACTTTTTTGACATGCTAATTACTGTTCTAAAATTATCTCCCTTACACAACTAATCAACTTTCCAGAACATTCCAAACATGACTAATTGAATTCAAGGTTGTTAGGTCATCAAGGGCAGTGACCTTGAGAATGTTCTAGACTAATTGAACTCAGGTCATGAGTGTGGGGGAAATGACCTACATAACAGTGATGTTAAATGTACAGTTATTCATTATCGTATGTGCATGGGCGAGCGCGCTTTCTGTCTTCGGTTGCAGCTGGGAGAGTGGTCTTTTCGCGATTGATGAATTTGCGATGGGTTTCGCCGGGCACTCCGTCTTCACGCCTGTCACCGTGGCAGGCTCAGAACTGTACCTCTGCTGATTGGCGACATCTGTCAGAATGCCTGAAATACGGCGGTGGTCATCGATGGAGACGGTGTCATAATGCTGGAGACTCGACACATTTTTATGGCCAGTGATCTTGATGATCTGCTGAGGCGGAACGCCGGCTTTGCTTTGGGTTAGCACTGTTGTTTTTGCGAACGGAGTGGTTTGTTTTGCGTCCAGCAAATGACATAGATTTTGCAGCCCGTTGCATGAAAGATCCAAGCTTGTTTTTACCCATCGGTCGCGGATAAAACCACAGCAAGGAGTTGATCTTATGAGACGGGATCGGTTGAAGGTAAACGGACTATCATCATTGCACGCGTCAATGGGTCTCCGATTGATGAACACGCGGTAGATCGAAATCGGGTCACAGTCACTTCCGGGAGCTTCAAACAAGCGAGGGGGGACGGAGCGGCAATCCATATACTTTCCGTCTCTAGTTGGGGCCTTACGTAACTGCCACAGCAGCAACATGCTAGCGAGAACGGCTCTGTAAAAACGTTTGAAAAACCAGTCTTCGGCTGCACATATCGTTGCATCCTCTTCGCTACGTTCTTTTAACAGTACGAACCCCTCCCCCCATTCTGCAAAATGGGTCTTGATCTGGTCATATATAGAGCAAAAAGTGGAAGTTTTAGTGGTGGAGATCCTGCCAGGCTGATGAAGCTAAACAATATGGCAACATTGGTCATCCCACTGGTCAAATGCCGCGTGTCACTTTCAATCAAGTTATGTTTATTTGGCCTACTCCTTATCACCGGCAATGTGGAACGCAACCCAGGACCAAGGACACGTCAAACCGGTTCACCTGGTACAGAAGTAGATTTTGCAATGAAAGAGGACATTCGAGGACTGGACGCAAAACTGGATAAAATTATTGCCGAGTCCGAGTACATACATAAACAGCTGGATGGATTGGAGACCAGAATGAACAATATTGAAGACTGTATGGTGGAATTTCGTGACCAGTTGAATCAAAACTCTTCCAAGCTGACGGAATTAGATACTAGGAATGTTCCGCTTGACGACATAAGGAAGTCTTTAGATGAAAACAGAAAATGCAAAACTGAAACGCGAGAAGGACGATATGGAAAATCGGGTAAGACGTAACAACCTAATTTTTTATGGTATTCAGCAAGATGGTCCTCACGAGTCTTGGGACACTTCAGAGGAAAAAGTTAAAGTGCTGTTAAAAAACAACTTGGAAATTGAGCAAGACGTCGAATTCGAACAAGTTCATAGAATGAGCAATGCGCCATCCATTAGAGGTGCTAAACCCATCATGGCGACATTTTCCAAGTATAAAGACAGAAGTAAGGTGCTCTCTAACGCCAATAAGTTGAAAGACACTAATATCAGCATCGGAGAAGACTTCTCAAAAAGAATACGATATGTTCGATCCAAGTTATTTTCTTTCAGTAAATCTCTCCTGGAAGAAAACCATAACCAGAACATAAAGATTCGCTATGACAAATTGGTTCAGACCCGCGACAAGGGAGTCACGACAATTTACAAAGTCAACGAAACCACAGGTCAAGTTGTTCAAGTGCATCAGCATACAAGCTAGGAAATCGGCCAAGGACTAAATTGCAAAGAACTTGCTATTTTATTTTGGAACATTAGAGGTCTTAAAACCAAGGTACACGATCAAGATTTCATCTCGTTCTGCACAAAATATGATATCATAGGTCTAGTAGAAACATTCTGTCTGAAGAAAGATTTTGTTAGTTTCCTACCGAATTATACTGTCTACACATTTCCTGCTGTAAAACACAGTCGTATGGGTCGTCCCAGTGGAGGTACTGCTCTGTATATTAAAAATTCTATTGGGAGTAAAATTCACAACATTTCTAGTAATATAGAAAACTGTGTTTTCATAAATATAGACAAATCTCTGTTTCACTTTGACATAGATGTAATTCTAGGATGTTGTTATATCAGACCAGAGAGTATATTGGAGACTTTTGATACTTTAGAATCTCAGCTCACTGACCTTTACAGTAAAGACCTAGAGAAATATTTTATTTTAGGAGGGGATTATAACGCAAGAACTGGTGTGGAAGATGATTTCCTTTTCGATGACTCAGCAGCCCACCTTCCTCTAGAAGTTGTTAGCTACGAGTCTTCTAATTTCAATATGCCACGCAATTCTAAAGATAAACTTGTTAATGAAGCAGGCAAAGCTCTGTTGAACATTTGCAAACTATTTGATTTGCATATTGTCAATGGTCGTCTTCCAAATGACAGAGAAGGAAATGTAACATGTTTTACTCCAAATGGTTGGAGTGTGGTAGACAATTGTATTGTATCTTCAGATTTATTTTCTCATATAAATCAATTTAATATCATTTCAAGAATCGATTCAGACCATTTTCTTATAGGTTGTTATGTCAATATTCCAAATATTTCGCCTTCCTCATGTCAAAGTAATCATAGTGATCAAAGCGAAGCAGATTCTCGGGTGAATTGGGCTAGGATCAGCAAAAAGCAGCGTGATATTTACTTTAATATTACTGATAGGCTCCTATATGATATCACCATTCCTACAGAGGCATAGTGCTGTAAAGATATCCATTGCAAAAATCCTCTTCACGCAAAGAGTATTTGTAGTTTCTATGACAATATTATCAACAGTCTTCTCGCTGCTGGCACTCATATTATGCCAAAAACTCACTGTAAGGATTGTAATATTGTAGGATGGAATGACCATTTGAAAGAGGTCCATTCTATTGCGCGTGATTCTTTTAAGCTTTGGCATGATTCTGGGAAGCCTAGGAGTGGTCCATTGTATGACCTTAAACGACGTACACATGCACGCTTTAAGTATGCTTTGCGGCTGTGCCGCCGTAATGAGGAACAGATGAAAGCTGATGCCATGGCGACTAATCTCTCCTCTGGTAATTGTCAGAAATTTGGAATTCTGTTAATAGTAAAAAAAATCACATGTCTAGACCAAATAATATTAATGGCTGCTCAGGTGATGAAGACATTGTTGAAATGTGGCGTAACCATTATTGTGACATTTATAACTCTGTAAACAATACTAAGGATAAGAAATTTGTATATGATGCTATTGACAACTGTAATTTGGGAGATAATTTCACTATCCTTCCTGGTGATATACGCTATTGCCAACCTCCAGGCTAACAAAAATCCTGGTTCTGACTTTCTTTCATCCGAATACTTTATGTATGCCAGCAGTAAAGTTTCAACTTTGCTCAGTATGTGCTTTACGGCCATGTTTGTTCATGTAGTTTGCCCCGAAAGACTTTCGAACACTATTCTAGTTCCTATCACCAAAGATAAAAATGGTGACATAACTGACAAGAACAACTATCGTCCTATTGCTCTTTGTACTGTTGCTTCTAAAATTCTCGAGTTAGTAATATTGCGTCATATTGAATCATATCTAGGGACGACAGACTACCAGTTTGGTTTCAAATCAGGTCACTCCACTGATATGTGTGTTTTTATTTTGAAGGAAATAATTCATTATTACAGAAGTTATGGCAGCAATGTATTTATTACCTTCATGGATGCCTCTAAGGCTTTTGACAGAGTTAACCATTGGACACTTTTCAAAAAGTTAATTCAACGTAATATTCCTGTTTTCATAGTTAGATTCCTTGTTTGTTGGTATAGAACTCAAGTCATTGCTATTCGTTGGGGTGCTCGTACATCGAATAGTTTTACTGTGACAAATGGTGTCAAGCAAGGTGGTATACTGTCACCTAAGCTTTTTAATATTTATATGGACGACTTGAGTGTACTCTTAACAAATTCGAATGCAGGCTGCAATATCGGTGGTGTTTTTGTAAATCACTTACTGTATGCAGATGATATCTGCTTAATTAGTCCTTCTGCAAAAGGTACACAGAAATTGATAGATGTTTGCACTTGCTATGGTGGTATACATGACATCATTTTTAATAGCAAAAAGACTAACTGCATGTGTATTTTTCCTAATCACAGTAGGATGTGTAAAATTCCTTCTGTGTATCTCAACGGTGTTAAATTAGAAGTTGTTTCTAAGAAAAAATACCTTGGTTTTGTCTTATCTGATCGCTTTAGAGATGATGATGACATCGAGCGACAGACGAGATATCTTTACATTTCAGCAAATATGTTGATGAGAAATTTCTGTAAGTGTACGTTTCATGTTAAATGTGTTCTATTTAAAGCCTATTGTTACCAGCTATATGGAGGACCACTCTGGAGTAATTACTCTGTGGCTGTTATGCGTAAATTGAAAGTTGCATACAACAATGCTGCACGACTCTTATTGGGTTATGAAAAACGGAGCAGTGCGAGTTCAATGTTTGTATCCAATAGTATCAATAACTTTGATGCTCAAATGCGTAAGCAGATTTATGGTTTGAGACAGCGACTTTTGAACAGAAGTAATACAATTGTACGTATATGTGGCTTACTGTACTTCAAGTCTGATATAGTTAAGGTTTGGAATAAGCTTCTTTTTGTTTGATTGATTCTTCAACCAATATGTAAGAGAACAATTAATTCTTCAAAGAGTCTGTAATAACCTTTCACAACATTTATATGGACTTTTAAGTCCGAAATAAAGTTTATAATAATAATAAATATAATAACTGCTGCACGTGGTGACTCTGGTGAATTTTGGACTGTACTGAAAAAAGTTGTAAATCGTCAAGGTAGCGCATCAAATGGAATTTCTTCACAGACTGGTATAACTATTTTAAGTCTCTGTACAGAGAGTGCTACGATGTTGCTTCAGGGGACGTTGATTTTTTACTCTCTGTTGAAGATGAGTTAAAACGTTTACAACTAGAAGATGAATCTGATCAAGACAGCAATGATAGTTTCTTAGATATTTTGAATGATAAGATTACAGAACAGGAAGTTTTGCGTGCTCTGAAAAACCTTAAATCAGGCAAAGCTCCTGGTCCCGATGGTCTTCCAAATGAATTTTACCAATTTTCTGCAAATGTCATTTTACCACTTCTAGTTGAAATCTTTAATTTTATTTTTGATTCAGGAATATTTCCACTTGAATGGTCTGTCGCTATCGTGATACCACTTTTCAAAAAAGGAATCAGATCGGATGTCAATAATTATAGAGGAATTTCTCTTTGAAACGTTTTGGGGAAAATCTTTACCTCCATACTAAATGAAAGATTGTCCAGGTGGTCTGACGTAGTTAATGTTGTTTCTGATTGTCAAGCTGGTTTCAGGAAAACACACTGCACTATAGATAATATTTTCACTCTCCATGCCATAATCCAAAAATACTGTTAGACGTGGGGAATTTTATTGTGAAGGTTAATTTAGAGAAAACAAAAATAATGATTTTCCGAAAGGGAGGTCATAGAGCTCGTTCCGAAACCTGGCATTTTGGCAGTATACCCGTCAGTGTTGTCTCATATTACAAGTATCTTGGTTTGCTGCTTTCTTCGAGAAACACATGGTCCAAAGCCGTTCATAACTTAGCATCTCAAGCAAACAAAGCACTTACTTTGCTGTCAACTGCTAGGTGGAGGCTCGAGTTCTTTCCTTTCGAGTGTCATTTTAAACTTTTTGACATTATGATCCTACCAATAATGTGTTATGGCTCAGAAATATGGGGCTTTCAGTACTTTGACGCTTTAGAGAAAATTCATAGGAAATGGTGTCGTAAATTTCTTGGCTTACCAAACAATGCTTGCATTGGAGTTGAAATCGGAGAATGTGGTCGCCTTCCAATTTTTTATCATACTCTAAAACGTTATATAAGTTACTGGATTAAGCTTTTAGCAATGTCATCAGATCGTCTCCCGAGACAGGCTTATAAGATGCTTTTTAATCTTGATAGCATGGGCAGACATACATGGGCGATGTCCATTAAAAATATTTTATTTTCGTATGGTTTTGGCCATGCTTGGATATCACAAGAAATAGGCAACAAATCTGTTTTTCAGGCAAATTTTATGCTTAGAGTATACTAGGGCATACTAAAACAACAGTGGAAAACTAAAATTATGACAAAACCAAAGTTATGTACTTACACCCAGTTCAAAACCCTACTTGGGCCAGAAAAATTTATTTCATTGAATTGTAACTGAAAGTTAATTAAAACCTTTGCCTGTTTTTGCTGTTCTGCACTCCCGCTAGCTATTGAGGAAGGGCGAAGAAACAACATTGATACATTAGCTAGAATATGTACACTGTGTAATCAGGGTGACATAGAAGATGAGTACCATTTCTTGTTAATTTGTTCCTTTTATGTCGATCTTCGAAAACAGTACCGGTACTTACCTCAACATGTAATAAGTAAACCTAGCTTCTGCAAATTTAAAATCTTTACAGTCGACTGATTCAAAACTGATCATTCAGATGTGTATTTTTGTATATAAAGCATTTAACCTCAGAATGAAAACTGTCCGTTCAGTACATCGTTAAGTCGTGCTGCATTTATTTATTACCACTTTGATACGTAAGATATACCTTTTTTGTGTGTGTACAAACTTAACATACAAGTAATGTTACCCCCTTTGCATTTGGGCCGGAGGCCTTGGAACGCAAATAAAATCATTAATTACTAATTACCGTCTCTGGTCTTCATGTCACGCTCGCGAAATTCTAGGAACAAGTGTCCGGAGTTGTCTCTTGTAGTTTTATATCGCCGAAGGACAGTTTTTTTATGTTCGTCGCGACCGCGGAGTCCAAAGTTCTTCGTAAAGATATACCAAAGCGTGAAGATGACAGTTTCACCGTCCTTCTTTCCAAGAACGCCAGACTTCCACATTGCATTTTCTTCCTCGGGAGAAATTGCCTCAGATGCTTAAGGCTTTCCGCCCATCCCACGCTTCTTGAGTTGCATCCGCTTTGCCTTCAGTGCTTCGTTAGCTAGGTCGAATTTCTTATCATTTAGAGAAACGCCATATCGCTTTTCCGAAAAATACCTCTCAATACTGTTTTTTAACTGTCGAGATCGAATCAGGCTCGTAGTCACTCCCATCGTCTTTCTTCATATTGATGAAAAACGCCGCTAGGTATTCATTCAGGGCCGTTGCTGGGATGTCAGACAGCTCACGATGGTCATCTTACCGAGTCTCTATAAATCGTCGTACTTTGTTTACATCTCTCTCGGTTCTTCTTATGGTACTGACCTTTCACTGAGATTTTATGAAATTGTTCACGGAATCCATGTCTTCGTTTCCTATGGCGGATGCGCAGGTGTTTGTCGTTTCAGAGCCATCATCGATATCACCGAACAAGATACTGTTTTTATTTTCTGCGGGAATTTCCTGCAACCACTGCATTATTTCATCAGCTTGTGCCATGGTGTTTTGATCACCATTGAGAACTGAAGAACGAGACGACAATTTTTGAATCTCGCGCTGATTTGTTTACAAGTTGGGAAGTGTACAAATAGCAACGCGCACAGCAACCACACTGAAAGTAGTTCAGAACTGAGCGTGAATGTCCATATTTAGACATAGTGTGCCGGTCCGTGATACGGCAACTTATTGCACACCTGTAAGAGCGCCTTTTCGCATAGGTTTACATGGGTACGTGACTCTAGGTATATGATAATGCAGTGTGGTGCCGCGTGGTGTAGCGTGTCGTTTTGGGATATGATGCGATGTGATGTGATTCTATGTGCTGTGATATGATGATACGTGCTGTTATGTGATTTAACACTTTATTTGATTGACCTCGATGTTTTATGCATGACATGCCTAATAGCTTGGTAAACGAGAGCGCCAACAGTTGACGATTAATAATTTATGCAAAATCAATGTTTTACTATATAGGGACGACATCGCCACTGATGACGGGCAAGCCAAGGGGTATAAGAAGAGGACTAACCCTGTAGCATCATGTCCAAGAAATCTAAGTGAGAACAGTATGATTTTAAATTGCAGAATGAGGTTCAAGTATTAAAGACAATAATTAATAGACTATATTCATACTAGCAAATGCTTCAATGTCATATCGATCGGCATATTTAATTAGACTTTGTCTACATCATAACAATCGTGTCCATGCCTTTTTTAATCTTGCTAGCACACAATCTACCCTCTTTTCTTCGCATGCAGTTTGACATTTTAGACTTCTTAAGTGTTTTTTTAGAGAAACTATGCACAGAGATACGGATGTAACAAAAGCAGCAACAAACAACAGAGGGGCAAAAGCATCTGAATCAGAGAGGACACACTACATCTCAATGCAGCTTATGTAAGCAAATTTTGACTTGATGACATCAGATTCTTTTAAAGAAAGATCGGATGTAAAAAACTAAATTAGTATTAAAATTTATGGCATTTAGATCGCCAATCATACAAATATACACTTACATTACTACAAAGTATCAGAAAACTAGTATTATATGCATGTATACCAACTATTGTGTTAACCTTATAATTGATAAGTTTTGTGTTTATTTCAATTTAATGGACATTAAGCCTGCGGAAGGTTTGTGTTTAACAGTTCGCCAATGTTGCAAAATTATATATTACATGCGATGCATGTATCCGTTTAACTGCTGAGTCTCACAGCCAAAGCAATTATTGTCATGAATCTATGTTAACCTATTGACCTGGCAAAATTAGGTTGCAGTTATTATCCCATTTCGAGGGGTCCTGACCTTCATGTATAGTGACTTCTAATATCGCTGTAAGAGGAAGCCTTACAATAGCATACACTGTAAACTCATGTCTCTCGCACTTTTTGACAGGTCTACATGTCCACAGCTGAAGTTAGCCATTACTTTTTTCTCCATACTTGGCATTTTATATCTATAGGAACATTACAATATAGCTTGTAATGTATATTGTTTTTAATGTAAATGTGGTTTCTATATGCACATTCACATCAAGTGCATGTACAGTACGTTTCTTGCAATGTTCAATGGCGTTGTATGTTACATATTAATTGCAACTTGTTATTATTTACACAAAGTTTAAATTTGAAATTGTTTATTTTCTGTACCTGATTTGCTGTTTGATAATAATTCAAGAGTAATGGTTATCGAAGCTAACGAGGCGCTTAAAATCTGTCAAGACGCTGCACAATTTTTGTAGTCCTGTTTCATTATTTGTATATGTTCCATGTTATTTTTCTGTTGTATTGACCTTTCCAACGAGTGAAACATACTGTAATTTACTTTTGTGTCTCTTGCCCGTTCACTTAGAACCTCATGTGTACACGTAAAAGTTGTTATAGCTAGCTAAATGTAATGTATTATCGATTGCTTGTCATATATGATGCTATGCTTCCCTAAAAGGATGGTCAATAAAGCGAAAATTTTAGTGTACACGTTATTATTCAGATTGTTTGAATTCAATGTGTTGTGGTCCTTCAGGTATTGTAGTTTAAGGTACATAATGTTCGAGAGATTACAAACAGTAACTTGAAATTTAATCATCAACACAAATGGCATAATCAACTGGCTGATTTCTTTGCAGCCAGTACGTACACTGCAGACTATACTGGGCATTTGATAAGTCATGGTTGCGTTTGAATATTAAATTCTCATTTGCATCTCTTCATACAAGCGATGATGTACCATCACAATCAACTGTACGTTGCACACGACTAGAAATCCCCGCTTTTTGTCAATACCCTTATATTATATATTGTTTTATAACGTTGTATTAATCACTTGCTGTTAATGAGCAGGTAGGCATGAATTGAGAAATCACTGTCATACATTTTTCCAAAGGTGGCTTACTTTACAGTTAGCGTTTATAAGGAACGCAACTGACAAGTGTACACAAAGTTGTACCCCAAATCATCCACATTGTGTTATGATGTTTTTCAATTACAAGGACTTTATTTATCACCTGGCAACTGCCTGATCGCGGGTAAGCATGACGACACAATCGCAATTGTACTTACTTTCTTTAACAGATAGCTGTTAAGGAATCAAATTGCAATTGAGTGACACGATTTATAAGGAAGAACACTGACCAAAATTGAGAATCAACAGGTGTTGTGTACACTAACACTAAGCACTATTTATAGAATACCTTGCAAATCTATACAAAAAGACAATAATTTACTAACGGCTGACAGAAAACAACGATAACGATAAACTGAGGTAAAGTAAAGTTAACTTTTGTAAAACATTAACCATTAAAAGGGGAGATCTCCGGAATTGTAAAAATTGTCAACTGATAGTTGCAATTTGGCGATGCCATTTGATATTAATTAACAGATGGGCATCAACGTTTTTTATGAACAAGCAACTGTTCATCTTTGTTAAGCCAATTAAATTGTCCACAAATTTGCTAGGTCCGCAAAATTCAACACGACATTTTAATCACAGGTTTTCACTTATTTTTAGGTTAAGCATAATTTGTAGTATGATTGCAATATTTAAGAGAACTATGGAATTTCGTAAGAATTTACAAATAAGCTTCTTACTTTCTAAATAGCGTTAGCACTTAGTTAATTGAGAAAAGCAACGATATAGATAAGCATTTATTTGACGTGTAATTACCTTATTGGATGTTCTTAGCTTTCTTAGCTTCACCCATGGTGCTACCTTTAAAAATATAATGACATTGCTACCTTTCTGAATAAACTTTTCGTAATCGTAGGACTTAAGCCAGAAATGACGTAACATAACACGATGTTTCTTGATACAAGTAGTCACACAAATAAATTGTATTGCGCAATATTTATGAATGGCAATACAAGTGCTTTGAAATTATCTGACTGTAATAGCCTCAACATTTTTAATTTACTTTTCTTTTCTTTCACATCTACAATTTTGAATTCGTACTGTTTCATCTAATAGAAAGCAAAGTTAGAGGAAAACTCTTGAGTCGATATAAGATGCTACGGTGTTTTAAGAGGAAACATATAGTTCGAAGGATACAATGTCCAACCGTTGTCCTCCTGTTAGATAATTGTTTTTATAAGTGATACATGATTGATTTTTTTATTCGTATCCATGGACGAGAGCCATCATGACATGATATTCACTTGTTTGAGCTAAATGTTTGGCCACACAAATAATTAAATCAATTTTCAAGGCATGTTTATTAATCAAGAAATATGAATTCGGTTTATACATTGAGATATTTACAGGAAGCAATAAGTGAATTAAACATCTTTAATACTTTCACACAGTTAAAATTCTGCAATGGCTGTTTAAATCTATTTGCATATCAGTTAAATTGAATTTTGCAATAAATTAAATACCGTTTATCATATATGCTACAGGTCTACAATTTCTACCATGTGCACTGCGCAGTGCGGTTTGAAATTTCGTTCTGTGCGATAATTAGCGGACGCGCTCAACGCGTTCCCAGTCTCAAGTCGTGATCGCTCAGTACCTTGCGCGACTGGCATTCAAAAGACGACTCAATTTTGACTATTTTTTTGTACAGTAGGACTTAAAAAGTGTATAATAAGGTTTTTCCTGAATACCGGGATTTATGTCCATGTACATCATACGCTTTGGTATTGTCCGAGACGCGTAGCGTCGAGGATAATACGTCCGTTGTCCGATGTACTCAGACATAAAGTCATTATCCACTGAGAGTAAGTCCTCTAATCTGTTAGGAAATATTCTTTTATAATACATGCTATGCCTGTATTGTCATTCTCCTATTGTTTAGACGGTACTGATATGAACCCATATTTTAACAAGTGAAAAATACGAATTATATTTTCACAGTAACTACTTACAGCCACAAGTACGCGTGATCTTCGTTGGCATTCATGACGTTCGTTGGTATATGTATATAGGGCCTACATGTCAAAATTAAGCGACCGAATAAATAAGACAAATGACAATCCGAAAAATTCATTATTATCATGGTCAAAATTTTCTTGTTTACAGTCAGTTCATGGGCATTGCACAAGTACAGTTGTACCAAAAACATGCAAACAAACGCATTGCATATTTTAATATTTGCGACACCATTGTCAAAACAGTGTCATCGTTCACGGCCGGTCCCATACGGTTCAGTGTTTCCATATTGTGTACGGTGAAGATTAATATACCAGTTGACAGTGCATAATTATAGAACCACTTTACGATAGCTTTCCTGTTGATGAGCTTAAGTATTTAGGTGGTGAGTTACATCGTTTACAGCCATAAATGAGCCACAACAAATCCAACCGCACTAAAAATACTCGCGATAGACAAGGTTGAAGATGAAATACATGTAATATATCCGATCTGTACCTGTCAGTGAGATTCACGGGTCATAATCTTGTGTGGTGGCACCGGTGCGGATTTCAGATACAATGTTATATCTAGGGAAAGTCAAACTTCGTTTAGGTTGTTAAAGGAAGTCTAGTTCCATTTAGGCAAGCACGGAACGAAAATACCTTTGAAATGTTTTATTCGTACAGCAAAGACAATCACGAACGAGTTACAACGCTACGACAGCTGACAGTGTACTCACTTCATGTTTCCCTAGTCCGCTCACAAATTCCGTTCTAAGATGGTAAATTCGGCATATTTGACTGTTGGGGACATGTATAATTTTTCGAGATAAACTTACTTGTACGGGTATTATATCCACTGCGCATTCATAGATGTCGCAGAACGGCTTGCTCTATGCACTCTGCTGTTAAAACTCGATCGAGTTTGAAATCGAACTCTGGCTTGACGCGAGTATTTTGACCAGATTTAGGCGGCCTCATAACTTTCACGCAGGGATGATGTTACTATCAAAACACGAAAACCATTGATTTTCCACACTCCAGCTTATGTTTTACATCCATCGTCAATTTTAACTCAAAGTGAATCTTCTTTAAATTTGAAAACCTGTGTCGACATCGTAATATTTAAATTGTTCGCTTTAAAAGTGCTCCATAAACCCGCTAAAGGAAAAGCCCAATAGCGGAATAATATCAAGAAGTGATACGGTTGTCATCGCTCCTTAGCAACCAACTTTTTATAATTACAGCCAGGAGCAAGCAAAGTTGATTTCAGTTGATTTCGTCGCTAATTCCGGAGCGTCTGTAGGAAAACAGTCATAACCAAAGCATGCATGTATGATAAAGGGGTTATTACACGAAGTTTGGGCGATACCGCGTCGTATTCTCGTGATGTGTCGGCATTTTGACTCGTTGCTGCGGAACTCGTCAAAATACGGACACATCCTTCGAATATCACCTAATCTTCGTGTAATAACCACCAAGTATTACTTTTAAATTATTATAAGTAAAGTATCTTACTATAGATACCAAGATAGCATTCTAAGACTTAAAGATTTGAGGCACCGCTTCCATTACTATTCATTTTACCAACAAGAATTTCAATCTGCTAAGACAATATTTCTGCTCCATAATGTGCCTTTCTAATGACTCATTGACACTTTTTCCGCCAAAAGTGCTTTATCTACGGGAATTTTGTCTTTCCTAATCAGATACATTTCTACCCTCAACAGAGATTCTTAACGTCACTAGATTCTACGCACGGTCTCTCACCCAAGTGATATGTTTCACCGTATGTAGCCAATGTCTTTTTTCTAGTTTAGTAATAAAGAAGTCATCTATAGTATTAGACGACTACTACGGTGTCCTGACTAATCATGATTTCTCACACCTGGTCATATTTCACACACAATCCTCAGTATTAAAGTTATGGAGTGACATATGTTTACTGTTTTAACGGCATCTGCGGCGTGATTTAAACAGACAATACTATACTGGCTAGATGAGATAACTGTAGACTGAAAGATTCAGTCGTGTGCGTGAGCTCCGGCGCACTGCTACCTACGGTAGGGTCCTAGGTCGCACTGCGCCGGAGCGCCCGGAAACGACTGAATCTTTCAGGCTAAGATAACTGCAGCCCATCTAATGTGTCATCCTTTGCTCTCTTCTATCACCTATGCATCTCAATGTCCATGATTTTCCAGTATATCGAAATATCTTCATGTAAAATTGTGTCTAAATAGACAAGGAGGTTTAGAGAAAAACATGTCAGTAAGATTCTAACTAGAGGAGTCGATTTTAGAGCGATAATGTTAGAAGAAATGCTTATTAGTCCTTAACTTCGACAATTTCTTTACATACGCGAATAACACATTATATTTTTACAGTAGAAAACAATAAACACAAATGGCATGACCAATTGACTGACTCATTTGCAGTCAGTCCGTAGAATGCAGACTTTACTCTGCGTTTTGATAAGCCACCGAGATGTTGAATGTTCGATTCTCATCGCCTCTCTCCAACCAAGCGATGATGCACTATCGATGTCAGCATTGTAATTGTAGGGAAAAACATTGTTACATGGTAAATTTTGGAATAGGGGAACAACGAGAGTCATACATTTTCATAATATCACACCAGGGCTGAGCCAATAAGCTCGCGCAGTATGTTACTGTTCACTGTTCGTAGGATTAGATGGGTCTATGTTAAAAAAAATTCCACAATACTCTAAGATACTCCTCTACGTCACCGGTGTGGACAGCCTCCTAGCCAGCTTACAGATAGCCCGCTGAGCTGAGACTGCTACGAAGCGATGCACTGGACAGCGTACTGTGTACCGAGTCGCCGGCGGTCACGTTACGTCACTCAGGTACGTAACATAAGGCAATTTGAGTAAATTGCCAACATTTTTAACTTTCCATAAGATGATGCCACGGAAGCAGTAACTAAAAAGCAAGTAGAAGGACACTTTGACGCGTCATCAGAAATGACATATACTTAACCGACTCTTCTCGGCGCTTTGCAAGTACAGTGTAGTTACTTTAGGCTCTGCAAATAGCCAGTTTTAATATCTAATTCGTATCAGCTCGCTACCTAAGTAAACATTGTAGAGAGAACAACATGATAAATACTCGGCCATGGAATATCAAGTTTGCGTGAGTCATATATTCTATCGTGTATTCATGTAGGGTAGAATTTAGAAATACTTGGTGGTAGGAAAATTTCAGTGGGGATTGAAAGTTATCTAGGTAAAAGACGGCGATTTTGAAAGTAAAGTATAGGGGTTGGATTCGGTAATACTTTCCTCCCTCTTTTGACATTATTAGTTTCCAGAGTTTCATAGATTTTTCAGCAGAATTACTGAATACGGTTTTTTGCCCTTGAGGCTGTCATGTAAGAACACACTAGAGATTATATAACACACCATAATTTTTTTGGAAAGAAATGTTAAACCTTACAAGTGGTTCAGCAAATAAATGATAACGTCAAAGTGTATGTGTGTACTTATGAAAATAAGGTCACAAATCACGTTAAGGGTGATATTACTACTTAACCACCGTCAGTACTTATTAATGCAAGCGCGAACACCGAATATGCAGCTTTTAGATATGACCTATTTAAAAAGAATTCTATAATCGTTGACGTTGAATTTTATTTGCGTAATTTCCTTTGTTTTTTTTTTTTATTTAGCCTAAACTGAAACACTAAGTATTCACTTCGAATATAAACGCAATCTGCGCAATTTTAATCTTTAGACTGAATTGCATTCAAGGCACCTGCAGACTGTATATACCAACTGTTTTCAGGGTCAGTAGTGGCTCAGGGATTTACAATAAGACACGGGAGTTGATATATGAGGACAACTACTGCACAAGTTATCAAAAACTAAGTTTGTTATCGTTGGTTCAATATATATTTGGCCATATTACAGACGGGGATTTTAACGTTTCCTATCATAGAGAGGTAGGAAATTTGAATTGTTTTAGTGATTCCTCAAGTTACTCCCAAGTATTTGGTGAATGTAGCCTAAGTTGTTAAGGGTTTTCAATAAAAAAGCATTGAGTGTCCGATTGCCCCTTCCAAATAATATTAAAAACACCTAGAAAGGTCACTTTCTTGATGACGTGTTCGAGGTTTCCAATCAAGATGCGACGATGCAAAATATCAATGCAGTCATTTCTTTTTCTTTATTGGACAAATGCAGACATTGTAGTTGATGTTATTAGGATGTATATTGTGTTGGTTTTTATCGTGAAATCGAGTTGATACAATTCATTCACAAGAGGCATTATGTCATAAATTCAGTTTCAAATAAGACGCATGTGTTTCTGTTTTCGGCTTTTATTATTTTAGAATTATACGCTATTTCGGATAAGCTATTTAATTTGACTATATCTATTTTATTTGCTACTTAAAACAAATATTATTAGAATAGTTTAGACGAGGCAATAACACTGACTTAACACTGGTATAACTTGCAACTTTGCATCTGCAATTATTTTTTCAACATGTGTCTCTTTATTAGAACTATGATAACAAATAAGTTTAACAATACTGATAAATTCAAGACACATCTCATATTCTATGCTTGGAAAAGAAAATCACAAAGATGTAATTAAATCCCCTACAACTGAATAGTTTTTCCTCATCTGAGAAATTATTAGCTCCTCTTTAAGAAGCCTGTACATATGATTTACACCAGTTATTTTTGTTTTATAAATTGTAAAAGCAGCAATAGAAAGTAGCAAGTTTACACCATCAAACTTGTGATAACAAATACAGTATCCGTGTATGATATGGTTCCAATGTAGCTGAATATTAGTTTCCATACTTCTGTTTATGGAATTATTTATAAATTCCCAGAAATGTCTTACAAAATTGCATGTGAATATAAAATGCTTGCAGAAGTCTACTTGACCGCTAAAATTACATTAGCAGTATCTATTAATCTCCATTTACAAAGGTTTTAATTATGAGGTATTTTTTTATGTAAGAGGAGATAATTAAACTGTGCCACCTTCTTGATATAAAGATATTTTACTTTAAAAGCCCAGGTCTTGCTCCAGCTTGTATTGTTTATATTTAAATCCCTTCAAATTAAAGGTGCATATGATATGTCGGTTATTCTGCTTACAATGGCCCAATGGAAATCCTTAAATGAAAATAAAGATATATCTTTTGTTTTACCGTCATAACTGTATCTGATTTTTTTTCTTTTCTCTGAACAATTATTCTTCCATAAACATCTTTCATGAGTGTCATTCATTCTCTAGGAATTGCCTTTTTAAGTATTAACAATTGCACAATCCAATTCCTGCTGGTTTTTAGGATGTCTTTCAAAAGCATTGAAGATAGATATTGACCATTAAAAATACATCAGTAAGATAAACTATACCACTGTCGATCCATTCTTTAAAAAATAAAGGCTTGTTTTTACATTGGATTAATTGGTTGCCCCAAATTATTTGTTCTGCAACGTCATTCGCTGTAACAGCTTGTCGTACTTCATAACCCTTGACTTCATACCATGAAAGAAAGACCTCCTTATAGAAAGCTGGGAGATGTCTTGTTACAAATTTAACCCCATTTTTGTCTAAATTCAGAAACGGTATCAATTCGCTCCCTCCATACGTACTGAAATGAAACTGTGGTATTATCATCCAAGTATTTTCTCCACCTTTGATAAAACGTGAAACCCACTTGCATTTCAGGGCTTTTATCATAGCATCAACATCTATCATTTCTAACCCCCATTCTCAAATTTGTTGCTGATAATTGAACGCTTAATTTTTCCCCGTTTATAACCCCACACGAAATCTGCAGGAGTTTCCATCATTGCTGCTATGTATGCCACCTTGGAAAAAGCTAAACATTTCAGTATTGTGATCTTTCTAAAAAGTGAAAGGTATCTTCTTTGCCATATTATTAACATTGTCTGATTTGTGTAATTGTTACTGCTTTTGAACTATTCTCATTCTTTATAACGAACCCCTCAAATTCAGGATCATTTCTTATAACCTCTGCCAGAATCTCTACAACCAATAAGAATAATAAAGCTGACAAAGGACAACCCTGCCGTACCCCTCTTTGTATTTTAAATAATCTTGAAATCCACCCATTACTAATGATAGCACTGTTACAGTCTTTGTAGATTACTTTTATCCAGTTAATGAAGGAATTTCCCAACCCAAATTTGTTAAGAACAGCGAAAAGAAAACTATGTTCAATAGAATCAAAGGCCTTGAAAAAATCTAAAAATAAAATCGCACCATTTTTCCCTTTTCTTTCTGCAAAATCAATTACGTCCTCAATAACACGCACATTTTGTCCAATAAAACGCCCCTTAATATATCCCACCTGATCACTATTAATCACATCTGGAAGAATTTGTTTCAATCTATGAGCTAGTACATACGATAGAATTTTATAATCATGATTCAAAAGCGAAATAGGCCGCCAATTTTGAATATCTAACCTAGGCTCTTTTTTGGGAATTAAAGTTATCAAACCCTTGTACTGTGATGGAGCTAACTGCCCTTCTGAGAAACCTTCATTTAATGAATTCCAGATCAAATCTTGTAATTCTTTCCAAAAAATTTTATAGAACTCCACTGGAATTCCGTCCCACCCTGGCGTTTTATTAGTTTTCATTTTCCATACGGCCATTTTACATTCTTCCTTCGTTATTAACCCCTCACATCGTTTACGCTCACTCTCACTCAATTTGTGAGTAATGTTAATATTATTCAAATAATTATTAATTTCATTACATTGGACTCCCCGAGTTTTATATAAAGATTGGTAAAAATCTGTGGCAGCCCCAAGAATTTCACCCTGGTCAGTTAAAACTTTTCCATCTACCTCAAGCTTGTTCATATGTTTTGTTCTGTAACGTTTTTTCTCCAAACCCAAAAAATAACCTGTATTTCTCTCTCCTTCCTCATACCATTTTACCCTAGATCTAGTTTGAGCACCTCTAAGTCTATCAATATAAAACTTAAACTTCATACTGCTTCTTCTTCTCCAAATATTCTGCTTTTATATCTTTGTTTCTCCCCTCTAGGTTATTCAATTGATTTTCTAATTGTTTTAATTTCCCTGTCAGTAAAACTTGTTTCTTTTTTGTCCCCCTTTGTTTAACTTTTGCATATTTAATGGAAGCTTCTTTGATTCGTACTTTGACCATCTCTAGAGTACTTCTATTATCATAAATATCTTTGCAATCCAAAACCGTACTATTGATGACTTCACGAACTAAATCTTTGTAATTCTCATCAGATAACAAACTCGTATTTAATTTCCAGTAACCAGCCCCTCTAGTGTGTTGATTCAAATTTAATTTAAGAGAAACTACGTTGTGGTCAGCTCTGACTGCATGTCGAATATCTACAGACTGCACGCATACAGTAAATCTTTCTACACAAAGATTTTGGCTATTCTGTGTGGCATTTTGTACCATATTTATCAATGGTTGGATCTATCACACAATTAAAGTCCCCCCCGATGACAATGCTTCCTTCTTCATGCGCATGTTTTTTGAATCCAACATTTTAACTTAACAAAATCATTATCTCTCACTTTCTTCTGATTTGGTGCATATACATTGACCAAGGTAAATATTTCGTCATCGTGTTTTAAAATAACAATCAATTTTCGGCTACCATCACATGTCTTTACACCCAAAACTTCACAAACAAAATTGTTATCAATCAAAATTGAAACGCCCCTGCTATGGAATGATCCAAAAGAGCTGAAAGTTTTTCCTTTCCATTCTTTCTCACTATCTTGTTGTATTCGTTCGTCCAAATGAGTTTCTTGTACAAAAAGAATATTAGCTTTTTGTTCTCTACTCCACTGCATCTGCAATTATATACTGCCAATGGAATGTAATTTCAATAGCTCAATCAGTGATATCATACGTATATATATATATATATATATATAATATATATATATATATATATATATATATATATATATATATATATATATATATATATATATATATATATATATTATATATATAATATATATATATATATATATTTTGCTATTATGCTATTACTGGTTGAGCTGTGGATATTAAATTCCGGTGGCAATATTAAGTTCTATGAGTTTGGCACCGCTTTGTTAAGAGTTAATTCTTTAGTGGTTACACAATCTTAAAGTTCCGAGATAATAAGTCATTTGACGAATAAACCTTATTTTTGATTAACACAAATCGGAATTAGGATTCTTTAAAATATAAAAATCAAACTGGCGTTGTTGACAGGTAAGTTCCACGTAAAACCCATCTTTTAGAGTGTGAAGTGTAAAATACGATACTTTTCAATAAAACCGTAATGTCGCAGTTTCTCGGAAATGGTTAGTTTCCTCCTTTTCGCCTGATGGTGATGCTAACAGAATTGTCTACATACGTCTGCATAGAAGCTTGTATGCTGATTGATAATTATTGTACAATGATTCTTTCGTTCAAAATTAAAAATAGAAAAAAAAATATTTTTAATTTTTGGCATTAAAGACTAATATGAACGTAATCAGTGCAGTCAATTACTCTTAATGATGTTGTTGAGTACATTCTATTAAATGACACTTTACAGCCTTGAAGTCAGTCAAACCTCTTCAATCACTTTGTTTATTTTTTCCAAAAAAGCCGAATCCACAGAAATTGTGTGGATTCTTTTGAGGTTCTATCAAAATACGTTCAAATACCTAGAAAATGGAATATATATATATATATATATATATATATATATATATATATATATATATATATATATATATATATATATATATATATATATATATATATATATAATATATATATATATATATATATATATATATATATATTCCAAAGTGCTAAGTGATGATGAATACTTTCAATATTCTTCTGTTTGTAAGAAAACATCATATATGAATCTGATGCTGCTCTGTGGATGCGGAATATTTTCATGGTATTATAGATGCCATTATTCTTGGCTACTCTTATCTTTTTCAGAAAACAACCCGAATGTTTTCGTGTAATAATGCTGTTTATTTTATTGTATTCATAAATGTTTATATATTTTAATTCACTAATAATGTCATTTTAACTATTTTAAGATTACACCACTCCGAACTGGATATTATGATGATTAGTACAAACAGCAAAGGGCGCATGATCATGTTATGCTTCATCTAGTCTTTTTTAATCGCATACATAATGTTGCATAGATATATGAAAAACAAAACATAGTGAAATTTCAACATCGAGTTGGCTTCATAGATTATTTTTTCCAAGCAGTCTGAATTAGTCCTGCACCATGCCTTTATTTATACCACTCAAGGTCATGTGACCTATTGTTCTTGCCATCTATTTACCCCTGAAAACACGACTGCCACACATTGTTCTTATGCAAATTAGTAACCAGTCACACTTTTATTCATATGTAAATCAGTAATCACCACACTTTAATTAAAGAAAATCATTATCATGTCAATAAAAGTGTAGTGATTACTCATTTAAATATTTAAAAATTATGAATGATTACTAATTTGCATGAGAACAATAGGTCCAGTCGAGATGGCTAAAGCATTCACACACATTCAATAACACAATAAAGACTGATATGTTATAACATCACATTTTATAATTCAATTTTAACTTTCTTTGACCCATGCTCAATTGAAGCAACATGGTTTGTTGATGAGATCTGTCTATTTTTTTATTCGGCGTCCTCTTGAGCTGGACCAATCCTGTCTGTTTTGTTATGTTGTTTTGTAGCAACTTAAGAAACTGGTTTACTTACAGCTTCCTCTGATTTAACACCAGATGAAAATGGTAGATGTATTTGACACATGCTTTTGCATTGAGATAGACAATTATTTGAAGCGAGAAAACCGTCATCTGATCTGTGGCCTGTTTGTTCTTTGATAAGCTTCTCATCGAACCCCTGATGGTACAAAGATGTTGCCACATTCACCTGAAATTATCAAACACAAAACATATGTCACAAATAGCATGGAAATAAGTACAGCCTTTTTATTTGATACGTTTGCGGAATAGAGGAAAGAAATTCTATGATATTGCCATACACACACAAGAAAACATTTTGATCAATGAATTTAATTTTATAACTTTACAGAATTCGTTTTATGATTGTATAAATATCTTAGTAAAACAATAAATTACCTTGCCAGAATGCCCAGTGTGATGGCCTTCTATCCAAGCCACCTCGCACATTTGCTTCACGTAAAGGCGCCTAATTCTGGTAGGAGAACTTGATTACCCTTGTCGGCGGTATCATCGCCAAGTTCATTTTATAAGTTGAACTACACATCGTGGATTGGATGAACTCTGTTGTAGCGGCTGCTCTTAAAACAAAAACATCAAAATGGCATTGAAAGCCTGATGCATCCACGAGGCAATCACATGCATCTACAGATTGAATGTCTTCTCCCTAGCCATTAGCCAATACGACAGAGTAAGGCAAGCCATTTTATTTAACAACAATTTCCTTCTACACAGGTGCATTATACCACTCTGTAGCCCTTATTCAAATGCAGATTTGCAGTTGACCAGAGCCCTTTTCCTACTTGTGTTGGACAGGTCATTCTCCTAAATTTGCATGCCAGGTGCATAATGACCTCTGTGAACCTTTCGACGTACAATGGGTCCTCCATTCCAATGTGGGTGTTCAAATGAAACGTCGACAATTATTGGTGGTAATTTTCAAATTTTAGAGAAGATTGGCCTGTTTTTCGTGGTATAAGTCGTTAATCGCACCTCGTAGGTGAGCTGTTAAGTTGTAAACACAACACTTATGGTCAGGAACTTGTAAGGCCGAAGGCCGAGTGGTGTTTACAAGTTCCTGACCATACGTGTGGTGATTAAAACTGTAACAGCACACCTACTCTTGCGATTAACTAAACTAAGACCATTAGAACCGTCGACGATACACGCAAACTTTGCCATCATCGTCATGCAATGCTGTGCAAGATTTGATATGACTTTTCACTCAGCTCATTACGCTAAATGCCGTGCATTGGCACTTAAAAGCTATGAGAGGTCTTTTCCCAAACAATTACCGCGCCACCTAAACTATAAGATCTCATTCTCCAGCTGTACTTTGTTATCCCTGCAGTAATAGAAAACAGGATTTCACTTCATTTTGCCAATGTGCAGCGATGACACACAGCATGAGTCTTTGGTATTTTGAAAAGGTAGTGGCGATCTATTTTATGGCCAGGTAGCTACTGTTTATTGGTTTCCGCCGCGTATGAGCAATGTGGTGGTCATTTTTAACAAGGGGCGACCGAATAAACCTCGTGCTTCTTTATTACCATGAGGGCTAATTGAAATGGGGAAGGCCACGGTCAGGCAAGCAGAAGTAATATAGTAGTTTTGAGGAAGTCTCAAAAGGGGAAGAGTAAAGAGATTGGACAAGAGATGGTGATAGATTGCCTTGTGTTGAGGCAGAGGCAGGTGGGCACACCCGAACGAATAAAATGGAAAACTGTACTTGATTGTATTGTGAGAGTATAGCATACGGAGGGTGTTTTAACATCGCTGAACGTGTCGTATGTCTGTTATGTATTTTGAGTCATGTGTAAACAGACTGATACAGTTTGTTTAAATAAATCTGTAACCTATGGAGTTTCAACTTAAATTCCGTTTTTATCAGCGGATATGGAGTCTAATAACAGTGGAGTGGAGTTCGATAACTCAAGGTGTTTGGACGCTATTTGACGTTTTACCTGATAACACCATAACGTCAAGAGAGAAAAAACAAGATAAGATAATCAACATATGATAGCTCACGCACTGAATAATGTTCAGTCAAAAACATACCAATTGAGTGAAGTTGTACTGCAGACATTTCTACCAAGTGCACTGCGCTGCGTAGGTTTAAGTATCGTTCCGGAACTCTAGTAGACGCTGTGAGCGCGTTCCCAGTGTACTCGCGATTGCGGGACGTAGCGTTTGACGGCCATCCTAAACGCTTTCATTTTACTCTTGCTGATAAAATCAGACTAAAAGGGTGCATACTAATGAGGTTATCCACAAATTCAGCGATTTATGTCCTGATACATCGCATGCTTCGGTATCGTCTGTGACAATGCTCCGCTGTACATCGTAAATGGCTATAAATCCCGGCATTTTGTCAATAACCTTATGTATCCACATTGTTTTATAATGTTTTATAAATCACTATTGCTATGGTTGTCACCGGCTGCTGTTACTTAGCAGGCAGGTTTTTAAGAGGAAATCACTTTCATTCATTTATATTCAAAGGTAGCTGACTTTACAGTTAGCGTTTGTACGGAAAACAACTGACCTGTGTCCACAAAGTTGTGTCCAACATTATCCAGATTATTTTATAATAATGTTGGATTTATCACAACGACTTTATTTTTTACCAAACCGCCAACTGATCGCGGGTAAGCATGACAGGATACCACTGTCGTACTTATTTCTTTCCAAAGGTAGCTGTTACGAAATCAAATAACACTTTAGAGTCAGCGCTTGATGAGGACAGAAACTGACCCTTAATGTAAAGCACAAACATGCTGTATAAACTACAACTCAGTTTATTTATAGAATTCCTGCCAGACCTATACAGAAAAACAATAAATTACTAAGAACTGACATACAAACCAATGATAAACTACAGTAAAGCTAAGTTAATATTAACCATCAAGGAGTGACAACTCTGTAAGGTCAACCATGTCAACAGATAGTTTTGAAGCAGTTGAAGGGGAGATGGCCATTGGATAAACGGGGGGGGGGGGATCGATGGTTCTTATGAACAAGCAACTGTTATATTGAAAATGAATCTTTGATGGGCCAATAGCATTGTACAAAAAAGGCAAATTTGCTAGGTCAACCAAATTCAACGCGAGATGTAAATAAACATTTTCACTGATTTAAGGATTAGGGATAATCTATAGGATAGTTATAATATTTGAGAGCAATGTGAAATTTCATAAGAATTTAGTAATAAGCAGTCTTCTTTCTTTGTAACTAAACTTTAGCACCTGGCCTATTGGCCAACGCAACGATGTTAATTAGCAGTTATCTGACGTGCAATTTTCGTGTTGGATGTTACTTGTTTTTAATTTTTTGTATGTTGTTAATTATCATTATTAAATACATATTACTTATGTTGCTACCTTTAAATAATACTGACATTTTGTAACCTTTTTTAAATAAACTTTTCGTCATAGTAGTACTTAAATATGATGTACCGCATCATATGTCCCAATTAGACGATGTAATAAAGCATTATATTTTTTCATGAAACGGTAAAGCTAATAAATTATTGTATAATATAAAAACAATATATGCAGCTTCAAATTATTACTGCATAGCTGCAACAGTATGTTTACTCTTCTTTCATTTTCTGCAATATTGAAATGGTACCTCTCATTGACAGTCAATTCAGACGTTAAGTCCGTAACGTATTGTCAAAAGGATACAATGCCCAACCGTTGTCCTTTTGCTAGAAAATAGGCTTTTCCCGAATCACTGGTGCTTGGTTGAATTTCTTTCGTACTTAATCTGTGTATGTAAGGGGGTAGGTCATGATATACTGTAACACTAGTCGTAGCTGAATATCTGGCCTACACAAATTATTAAATCAATTTTCAAGACATTGATGGTATATTGAGATATTTACAGGAAGGAGCTAGAATAAATTTAAGCACTTAAATACTTTAACAAAGTTGAAATATCGCCATACTGTTTCAATCTCTTAACATATCTGTTAAATCAAATTTTGAAATAAATTAAAATCTCGTATATCATGCATAGACCTCAGCAAAAGTGCAGGATGATAAATGACAAATCTTAACCCAGAAGATTTCATTCGCACAGCCCTTAATATTATCTTGACTGCTGTGCACAGGAACACTGGAACGCGGAAAATGTCCTTGGAAAAATATGTTGTATATTTGTTCACGCTACACCTATTACCCGGCACTCATGTCAGAAGGTCAACGTACAAGCCGAGGCCAGTCAATTGAATCTGTCAGCAAAACACTTATTATGGGGTCATGTCCACCAACTTGATAAAAAACAACAACAAAAGCTGCATTTCGACGATGAGGGCAGTGCAGATATCTCACTAAATTTAGATTTGCCATTGCATAAAAAGGAAGCAAAATGAACTTGTTACTTAATCGGCAGCTTAATGCAGTAAGCATAAATTAGTTAGTGTTAACAGGCTAGTTCAACCTGTGTCAACAAAAGTCAATTTAATAAAAGTTACCGGCCTCGTCTTGAGGGACAGGGATTAATCTGATCATACTGAAGATGAAGTACTAAACAAACGAGATCCAAAATGATGGTGTGTCTGTTAATGGCAAAACTCGTGACGACGATTTTTACCGCCTACCAACTCTCCAAAAATTGGATCTGAAGGCAAAGATAACAAAAATGATATTCTGATGGAAAGTACTAAACACCCACGTGGCGCCGATAAACCCACCTATGAAGATTCGTCTACAACCTAATCTGTTCTCAATCATCAGACGGCGAAAGGGAAGTGTACGCCTGTATACTACAGTTCATTATATCGACTGGCAATATGTGGTCCTAAAGCGCTACATCGAGTGGAAAAAAAATACCAAAGGGTCTATAAATCAGACTAAAATCGCCTGGAGTCAAACCTAACGACTTTTTCCTTGATAATGACTTTGACGAACAAGAAACACACAGTGCAAACAAGTTTGTCATATGCCTCTAGAAACATATGCCAATCCATTACGAAAACTTTGGATTCCGAAACAAAATCAGCGTCCCAATCAGGCTTACAAACGATAGCATCGACCAATGAGCAAAATGAAATAAAAACGAAAGGCAGATGAGTGTATTTGATAAAATTCCCATATGCTGCAATAAAATAAGGTAGGCTAGCTTCCACTGCATCCTACAAAACGAACATAAGTTAAATAATATATACACAACGATGGTACTTCCAAGAAAAAAAAACAAAACAAACGGAAGGAGTAATCTCCATCGGACGCCATATTATTGATTGCTTTTCGTCAAAAGAACAACGTGCCGGAATTGCTAGACTCTTCCATAAAAGCTGTCGCCCAAAGACAACAAACATATGTCAAGGGCACAGAAGACTTCTTTATTCTGCTAAATTTATAAAGAAAAATACCGTAACACTATATTCTTTTAAATTGGACGTGATATCAATGTACACAACCATGCAACAACATGAAGCAATAATAACAGTGATCATAGCGCTTGGCTCTTAAACCTTGTTGGTGCAGCATGTGCTCGAAAGCCTCACTAGAAATAGCTGACATCAAATTACTATTCGTTCTTTCATGGGAGTTTGTATGTTGAACTCGCGTTAGCCTGCGGAGAGGTAACCTGGGGATCTTCAGTGTATTGACTACACGAGACGTTTAGAGTTCGTTGGTACTACATAGACTTTATTTCTCTGTAGACAAGCTTGACAGTTGCCATCGCCCAAGATACGCTTCTCCCATAGTCTAAATGTCTTGGGTCCGCTGTGTTCCTCTCTCTCTATTCCAATCTAATCTTACTTGTATTGTTTTAGAATGGGATTTTAAACGTTATCTTTAAGGCGTGGCTTTGATCATACGATAGACATGAATTAAAGATAAAATGATACATCCAATCATAAACATCAATGCAGGTCTTGATCTTAAATTGACAGGTTTCCATTAATATGCAAACGTAATTGACTACCTTCATAATTCTTAATATAATTCAAATATATTCTTGTTTTCATCCAGACTTCCGTAAACATCCTCGTAAACGTAATTAGCGTTATTGTGCATTTGTCTCAAATATGGTTTTTATGGAAATCAACTTATAATTAAGATCTTGTTGTTTTAATTAACCATTTTACTGGTGTCAATGACCGCTAGGTTCATTAACCTTTGTCTGAGATAAAGTATCTCCGTAACACTCTCCGTCTTTCAAGCAATGCGTCCCGCATTGTTATCCATAAACTATTTAAATTTTTAAAGTGTAAAGAAAGCAAACAGTCGTACATTTACAATAATTTGTAAAGTCTCAAGAAATGAAAAATTACATATCAAAGGTAATTCCTTGTTTACATCGAGTTTTAAATGGCATATACTTGGCCATCCTCGCAACTCTGGAGAAAACGTACACATTTGTTTCATTTTCCTTGAACTTCGTCATCATCACATCGTCTTCCAATTATTACAATATCATTGATTCCTTATATTCAACTTTGATATTTTCTTATAACCTAATTGCGCATATTCGTCATTATATGAGGTAGAGTGGGATAATCGCCGATTTCTCATATCAGTTTCAGAGATTGACGGCTTAAATATTCCCGTCCTTTTCACCTCGTGTGGCTCCCTTCATTAGGGGGCATAATAATCATTAATTCTAATTTATCCGTTTCTCTCCCTTTTTGTTGAACTTCTGAAGAAACAAAGTGTAGAACAATATCACAAAACAATTTCGTGAGCTTAGTTATACAAAAAGAAGAGGCAACTTGAATCCCAGCATCGTGATACGCATTCACTTTCTGTATAAATAATGCTCAAATCAAAAAATATCTCTGTTTCGTTATACCGATGCTCCAACAAATGCATCGTCATTATAACTTACATAAAATCATCTCTAAGATATGAAGTTTCCCAATAACTTCATACGTAAAAAGTCACCTTTACTCATCGTGACTATATAAAATTCTCGTAAAACTCTTAAAAACTCTTGAAAACTCGTCTTCTACATATAACAAAAATAAAACAAGACATTTTACTATTTTTCAAGTATTGTTTACACAGGCAGTGTATCAATTACTAAAGTGCGATTCAAATCTTAGAATAATTTCACAAACAAATAAGTAATATCATTGCTAAATGATAGCAGTAGTTAACATGAAACGGAGGTTAATTTCTGTTCGTAATACCATATGACACAGTCGGCTTGTATAAAAATGTATTCTATATAATTCAACTGGTAGGATTACATCATACACACACTCAGTTACACTGGAGGCCTCATTTCATTCATACTCAGAATCAGTCATGTAAATCCATACCGTGATGAATTAAAATATGAATTTCCCAGTTGTTTTGTCAGCGATTGTTGCTTATTCGCTAGCTGTATGATCAAAAGGAGTCTGAAGTGAACAGTCAACTCTTTCTTGATTGGATGTAAGATTTTGAGAAATATAATTCTTCGTCGAATTTCTACTATTCCGTTACAATTAGATGAGCATCTAAAATAACAATCCCTATCTTTAGCTCTATACCGTATTTAGCCAAATAAAATACAATTGAAGTCGACTTCAAAAATACCCTATCACCGTGAGATAATTAAACAAAACATTTAAACATCATAATAAGAACCAAATTGAATGTTCATTGTTAGAAGTTCATCGAAAGTTCATTGGTAACTACAGTTCGCAGAGTTCTTGGTGCTTCAAACTTCATTACGATACTCACGGGCCGCTCACTGAAGAGGTCGGTGATTTTCGCAGCTTGCTGAATTGTTCTTGGTTCTTCGGTGTATGTTGATCTGTTCAGTTGATGTTTCAGCAGTCGGTTTCTTCATAGATATTTCGGATTGGTTCATATTACAGTCTTACACAGCCAGTCGAATTACAAAGATCATTTCGTCATATTCAGTCTTCTTGTCGTCATCGTTGTTGGTTACCAGTTCTCCGTCTTCGTGTAGTTTGCTCTGTACCCGGATTCTCCACCATGTTACTAAGCGTGTTACTAAGCGTTTTTCTTCTTCATGGCAGTAGTAACGTTCCGTTCACCCTTTTACTATTCGTTCTTTCATGGGGAGTTTATATGTTGAACTCGCCTTGGCTGCTGAGAGGTAACCTGGGGATCTTCAGTGTATTGACTACACGAGACGTTTAGAGTTCGTTGGTACTACATAGACTTTATTTCTCTGTAGACAAGCTTGACAGTTGCCATCGCCCAAGATACGCTTCTCCCATAGTCTAAATGTCTTGGGTCCGCTGTGTTCCTCTCTCTCTATTCCAATCTAATCTTACTTGTATTGTTTTAGAATGGGATTTTAAACGTTATCTTTAAGGCGTGGCTTTGATCATACGATAGACATGAATTAAAGATAAAATGATACATCCGATCATAAACATCAATGCAGGTCTTGATCTTAAATTGACAGGTTTCCATTAATATGCAAACGTAATTGACTACCTTCATAATTCTTAATATAATTCAAATATATTCTTGTTTTCATCCAGACTTCCGTAAACATCCTCGTAAACGTAATTAGCGTTATTGTGCATTTGTCTCAAATATGGTTTTTATGGAAATCAACTTATAATTAAGATCTTGTTGTTTTAATTAACCATTTTACTGGTGTCGATGACCGCTAGGTTCATTAACCTTTGTCAGAGATAAAGTATCTCCGTAACAGTTGACTTCGTCAAAGTTAATCCGGTTATAATCCGGTGACAGCGTCTATAGATTATTAATTTACCCTCGCATACTTTGGCAAATTAGTAAATCAAACTTGTCATATAATAGACGCAACACAGTGACAAAACTTTGCGTAAGATTGTCAAATAACAAATAGGTGGCACGGCGAAGGGAAAAAGAAATTGTTACAAGACCAGTGCTACGCAAAAAACACCAAAGCTGTAAAGAACGGTCTAAAGCATGTCTTTATTAGCAATGGATATTGTAGTCAAACGTATTAAAATACAATAAATCATAACAGGAATAGTGTTGTGCTTAGACCGAGACACCCCTACCCTATTGCTACCCTTTGGACGGACATGTGTGCGATCCCCTATGGTTAAGTCATCTCCTGGGCCTCTGTCTCAAAACCTTTTCCCGTAGTCAACCGATGAGAGCATAATCACGTTGGCGCTATTTCCCAAATTAAGACCTTAAAATACAAACGTATATGCATTTTACTATATTCAATGTGACATTCATATGACCAAATGCCATGTTTATAAGTATTTAATTCTCTATTAGAATGGTAGCTCTTAAAGAATTCGCAGTTGACACCATGAGAATTTAAGCAATATCATATTTGTAACTTGTTTAAAACGTAGAAAATAAAGAGACCGATCAGAAATAATTCTGGAGAATAAAAATAAGCAAATAGGGCAGAGCACCATATGAAGATAAGGTTACGAAGACAAACAGTCATATGCAGATTGAAATAAATGCCTAATTGACCCCTATCTCCTTGTACACAAAGGTACTCTCACCTACGTCATACGTTCGTGTTGTTGACCACGTATGGAAAAAATCTAAAGTCGGGGCATATTCTTTTTTCACATTATCCCCTGATCATATTTATTTGACATTAAATCAATCAGTAGCCCTTGCGATCATTTTGGTAAGAACTGTACACATTTAACAAACAATTATACAATGAATACTGTTGTCGACGTCGCTGATTTTTTTGTTACTTAGAACCTGACAATCTGCATCTGCAAAATTGGGTACAGGGATGGCTGGGGAAGAGCGAAGTCAGATTTGTTAAAATTGTGACGAAATATCATGGGTTGTTTTTCTTTGTACACTTTGCCATTTTTTGTAAAAACGGGAATTGGTCACTTGTCAGAGAGCTTTACATACCGTATACAGAGTATTGCAAAAAGTGTGCAAGATATATATATATATATATATATATATATATATATATATATATATATATATATATATATATATATATATATATATATATATATATATATATATTTTTTAGAAACTGCTTTTCCGAAAGATTTTAAATGTAGTAGCAAAGCATACAAGTGCAAATAGACGTCCATAGCCAGATCGCTTCAGTGTTATGGAGTCTCTTGGTGGTTCAATTCTAGCTTACAGGATCAGATCCAAACGAGGTAATTCCATATTTATATTTTTGTCCTTAAACATGTACATTGTCATCGAAAATCACTGAGCTTCTACTATTATTACTATTATACCGTAGATTAACTGTAAACTCAAAATGACGTCTTTTAGCGCTTTTTGAAAACTCAGATTCATCGGTTTGACATTGCTTAGTAATCTTTATTTTGAATAAAACGGAGGGGCAACTCGCTCACAAATGAGACAAAACACGATTAGAAGTAGCATGTTTATACAACGAAAATCCAAGATAAAGATAACAACACTGAGCCGATCTGAATAAGGACATCTATTTGCCATATTCAGCTTCAAAATGTTGCAATTCTGTCAATGTCCGTTGCCACTATATTGTATTGCATTGTAGGCTATCCGCGGAGTGCGCTCAGAGCAAGGCAAGGTGTGTTATACTTAAGTGTGCCGACCACGATTTCCAGGGTGTTTCCGTGATGAAGTGTTTGTTTTCGTAAAGTCAAATGCACTCTAAATATTTGGACATTTTTCCTGTATAAGGTTTAATCTGTGTGCGACCAGAATTGAGTCACAGACCATCGATGCATTGGTTATCAATAGTTATAATGCCGAAGCGCTCCCCATAATTTTCCCATCGGCTATACTTTATTTTATTTATTTTATTTTATTTTATTTTATTTGACTAGGAACAACGAGCTTACGCCCAATTACACTTCAAGCAAAATATAAATAAACAAATAAAAATACTGAACAACCAGGAAACAAGTAAATAACAAACGAGTGACAAACAAGAGGAACAAAAGTTACAAGATTAAGACGAATAAATCGAGTTAATAAAAACTGCGGAATTTACCATAGCTACAATTAAAAATATCAAAAGTCTGATTCGGTAAAATTGTATTTAAAAATTTCATTGAACGTTGTAGGAAAGCAAACGAGTGCACATTATTCTTAGAAACTGTTGGTTTAAAAAGCTGTACAGGGCGTAATGAATTGGAAGGTACATTAAAACAAATATTCTCTAAAATTTGAGGACAATCATATGAAGAAAACATACACTTGTAAAGAAAGTCATATCTAAAAAAAGGCTACGCTCCTGTGAGAGCGGAAGTTTAAAAAATGTACAAAGTGACTTGTAGTTATTTGAAGAGTATACTATTCCTACTCTGCCACACAAGTATTTTACAAATTTACACTGAACCCTTTCAAGTCGATTGATAAGGTAATGTTGGTGTGGAGACCAAACCTGGCTGGCGTACTCAAGTTGGCTCCTTACAACGTTATGTATAAAGTCTTAAGGGTGTTAACATTGTGAAACTTGCTAGAAATACGTTTAATAAAACCAAATATTTAAAAGCTTTGAGCGTGATCGCATTTATGTGAGGGGAGAAATTGAGATTGTGAGTGATATACACACTGAGATCTTTAACCGATGTCACTCTCTCTACAATCTCATCATTAAGTGTGTAGTTATAACAAATAGGTACTTTTATACCTTGTATACTGGTTACCTATGCGAATTCTGGTGGAATCAGCAAATTTTGTTTTCCGTTTTTGTTTTGTTTTGTCGAGTCAGTAAGTCTCGACGTTCTCCCACTGGGCATGAGCGATCACAGACGCGAGTGGTACTAGGCGTACAGCAGCGTCAGCGCAGACTAGCACTCCTTAGCTTAGTTGACAATGGCCTCAGTGCCGAATGTTCGATGTTCGGAAGCTGAATTTAGATGGGCCACCGGAATTCAAACTTTAACTTTTTGAGGACATGTTTTTATCGATGTCGCAGAGTACACTTGGTGTGCAAAGATCTCCATTCCGTATACTCATGATCTGCATGGATATACGTTATGCATTATACTACAAAATCACAGTCACCATGAGTACGGCATGAAAAAAATAGAAAATGGAAAAATTTGCTCAACCTCGTATTGAGTGTTAAAAATATGAGTTTTTTATGACTCATTAGACTCACTATTCAAGATAGAATATCGTTTAGAAAATTAGCTTTACCCTTGGTGACTGATTGTTTCTCTCCCTGCTTGGTCGCCAGAAATGACTACATACTTTCTCAAGCATATAGCCTACTACCCTCATTATGCGGTTTCATTCAGTTGACTTCGTAAATCCGAGATTGCAACTACGTAAACGGCCGATTCCGTTGTAAATCCTTCATTCTTGACTTTCAAGAAATTTAAAACAATTAAGAATTACCTCTTTCCTTTCCTCCCGACCTCATAAATCAAACAAAGTCGTCACTGGCCGCTTAATATTGTATAAGGTGAACCAGTAGTACACAATGGACGAATCACAGGGTCCGACATTTGACGATAGTGGACAATAACCAATCACATGACGCGACGCATCAATGTCAATCGACTTGATTGGACAATTAACTCATAGCATCATCTGCCTCTTCTGAATAAAGCTTTCGTATGCGGAAATTGGATACGAGGCAAGTTCGTGTTATAGATTCGCTCTTAATTGAAGCGTTAATCACATTTTCACGTGTAACTTTTATATTTCTGTGTAAAAGCCGATCATAAAGGGTAAAAGGAAGGATCGGTTTTTGATTTCAACCGGTGATCGTTCCGTTTTCTATGTAAACGCCGATAATAAGGGTGAAAGAAGGGATATCGACGTATATTTCAAACCGGCGATCCTCCGTTGTCAGGCGGCGATTTTTCGCCGCCTGACGGCTGTTAATGAAGCCCTGTCAGCATATCAAAATATTAGAATGCTCCACCTACAAAGATATACGTTGCGTAAGCATTAACATTGTGTTCCATATATACGTTAATATACGTAAATATACTAAACGCATATCAAGCATTTTGTCAAGTGAGACATCTCTCATTTTATGTGTATGTTCAAACTATTGTATTAGTCAATACATGTCATATACTTTAAAATATAATTTGTAATGTGGGTGTCAATTTTAATTAAATGGAAGATAAGTCTGTGATAATACACACATCGCTTGTATCCGATTTTGCTGCCTTTGCTCACAGCAAAGCCAATTAAACAATCGAATTAGGTCGCATTACCATCCATATTGGAGGTGTGCTGACATTTATGCATAACGATTTTCTAATATCATTGTAAGGGAAGCCTGTACAATAGCATACACTGGAAGCTTATGTCTCCTGCAATGATTTTGTTGACAGGTAAAATGGTATCAGTAGTAATATTGCAAAACGTTTGTAATGTATATATTATTATTTTTTTTACATCAGGTGCATGAACATAACATTTTGACAATCTGCAGCAATGCCACAAGTCACATTTAGATCGTAGCTTGTCATAATTTACAGAAAGTTTAAATCTTAGGAAAGAAAGGTTTTACTATACATGGTGGGAATTAATTAAAGAGAAATGGTGTATCAAAGCCAACCAATTGGCCTAAAGCTTTTAAGACTGGAATTTTCGCCCATTTTAATCCTGTATGCTCAATCGTGTATATTGTATTCCATTTCTCATTGTATAGACCTTGACAAATGTGATTTGCTCATGTATCAATCCGTGACAAACTGCATCCACCCCTTCTGATGTCTTGATTCTTGATATATCATATTCTAAAACACTTGTTTTGATATTTTCGATTTAAAATTTCGATGATTTAAGTGGTGACTACACCCTGGTCCTCAAACGTTCTGAGCGAATAAAACAGAAGGCATATGCAAGACATCCTTCTTTGTATTGTTTTCAAATCCCCGAAACAGTCGCCTTGGTAAATAACTGATGAACACCTAGGAGATTTTGATGATGTTATTTCTTTGCTGTGTATTAATTGTTATAAACTAATCCTGCTGATGCCATATCTTCAACAAATGAAAGTTAATTCCAGGGGAATTAGTTTGAAGGCACATATATGTGGTGCCAAAGCAGAAAACCCACAAATTTCGGCCCCACGATGGTTCTTAGTGGTTTCTGTATCTTCAAAGCCTACTGAATCAGGATCTGCATGATGCAACCCGGCACCTTGGTATTTTAATATATACAAGATGGCCACCAAGATGGCCGCCAAAATATGTAAATGTAAATATTTACGCTCTATTAGATGCTATCAAAGCAATTTTAGTGTCTTTTGCTAGATTAACAGGCCAATAATTCATTTCTTTAATTGCCCAGTGTGTACAAAATCCAAGATGGCTGCCAAAATGACCTAAAAAAACAGGCAAAATGCCATATTCCAGCTGCAAGAGAAGCTGTTGGCGTCATTGTGGTCTCCTTTGCCAGGTAAATGGGTTAAAGGAACTCATATATATCAATGCCTGGTATGTATAATCCTTAATTTGCATGAAAATCAACGATGGCTGTCAAAACGGCCTCCAAAACCGTTCAAATGTCATATCTAAGCTCAATGAGAAGCTGTTGGAGTCATTTTGCTCTCTCTTGCCAGGTATATTGGGTCAAGCAATTCATATATTTCATTTGCTGACATGTGCAACCCTTAACTTGCATAAAAAAAATTGCCAAAAAATCAAAGAATGCCGCCAAAATACCTATGTCAGTATATAACAAGTCATATCTCAATACATTATGCCATTGATTTTGGTGTCTCTCGGCATATTATACGGGTCAAAGAATTGGTATCGTTTGTTATATTTGCTTTAAAATCAACCATGGAAATCTAAATTGACACAAACAATCTAAGATGGCTGCAAAGCTGGTTTCCACAACAAATATCAAGGTATATCTTAGCTGAAATTGCATCCTAGAGACCAATGCATTAAGGGTTAAGGTTGAAGGAGAAGTTTCCTTCGTTATATAAAATGTAAAATATTTTATTTAAAGTCAAAATGACCACCCAATATGAACTATGGCCACATAATGGATGCCACAAAAACATTTAGACGTACCTTAACTAACCTAACATTATTTAGATCTATTTTGTTGTATTTGGTCCGTTTTTATCGGTCGCGGGGTTTCTTTCCTTGTTTTCTGAGCTAAAAAATCATACTTTAAATGGAGGAATTTTATCATGCATTGCCGCTATAATGGTTTCCTGAAACATTACACTATATCTTATTTTATCCAGCATACTTTGATACAAGGTTGTGTGTATTTGAGTCCGTTTGAGGGGTCATGCGATTGACATTTCCATTTATATAGATTGCCAAACCATCAATTTCAATTAAATAATAATGAATTGTATCCTTCCATTTGACATGAAGGGTCGTTTTATCATTTGCCAATCAACCACAATAAATCAGCTTCAATATTCGAGGCGACTTTGTTATGCACGCAATTGCACTTGCATAAAAGTGACTTGTTTGGTCGTCTTTGAGCCAACCTGAGTCATCTGTCTTGTTTATCTTTGCCAAACTTAGTCACTCAGACCATTTTCAGGAGAATATTGCTGCCCTTGAAATATATGACCACAAGTGAGTGTGGCGGAGGCCTTCTATGAATACCTTCAATATTACGGACATGGTTTTCTGATTTCACAATGAAGATAATTGTATTTTGCCGCTTTTGATGGACTGGTTTCATGTTATCCGTCAACTAAGCTTTGCAACCGTCATGCTGCAAACAAGTGTCTAGTTTCTGCTAAAGTGTCATTCATAGGCAGCAGGAATACCAACCTCTTGCATTTGGCACCAATTCAGAGCACTTTTAGCAGTTTAATTGCATTAAAAACACCTATGTTAGATTTAGTAGGTGCGAGTTGCATCTTTGCCAATCAAGCATTCTTAAGACCTATTTTGATGAGTATGGTCATATTTTATTAGTCGCAGAATTTGAATCCCTAGTTATCTAACCTGGTAAACAACTTAAAAGAACATTATAGAAGAGGAAGTTTGTCTTATAATGCTAATAATGGTGTCAAAAGTATTGCATAATGTCTCTATTTACTAAGTAGCTTGCGATACCAATTTGTGCGTCTTTAGATACATTCCAACATATACATTAAAAGTGAAGTCAAAACATTATCGATACAATAAATAGAGTTACAAAACAGGCACATAGCCTTTACTCATATTATTATTAATCATCTGTGAGATTGATTCTTAGTTTTTGACCACATTTTAGGTATCGAGAACTCACTTTTCCCAATACATGAACTGTTTCAGTACCATTTATAAATTAAATGAAACTATGATCTCTGGAATAACTGTCATATTATATAATATGTAATACCTCAGCTGACTGAGTCTTTAATGAAATTGATTTCGGTGGCATTTGGTGGCACGTTTTATATTATTTATCTGTAACAATATACCAAAATACTCATTTACATTTTTCGACCAGAACTGTAAGACTCGGTTAGATTTTTGCACAACATCATCTTCACCGCTTTTGTTATTAGCTGTGCCATTAACATTGGCGGTTGCTCTTTATATTATACTCGCAGAAACTACAGATGTCAAAGCCAGTTGAGTAAAAGATTACCTGTAACTTTCTGTGGAGTATCGAGGGTCACCTGTATATCCATTAGAAATGAATTGATGCACTTCTGAAGGAGCTGGTTAGCCTTGACTAAAAGTTAAAGTGCATAGTGATATAGTGATTTGAATGATTCATCTTTCAGCCAACCGATGTCGCCGCAATCCGTTTGAGACCTTGGATCTCTGTCCCCTATACCGTTTCTTATATATAAGTAGAATACAGGTTTGGCAAAATCAACAACAAAAGAGTGTAAAATAAAAGATAAATATGAATATCAATATGTGCGGATATTACATGTTCATCATTTTTTTCCTTTTTTTCACTTTTTTTTTATTTTTTTCTTGCCTAAGTTTATATATATCTATGTGCCAGTTTTTATGCCTGTTATTTTTAGAAGCAGTTTTTGTGTGTTGCAGCTCTAATGGCTAGCCCGAAAGCCACTGCACCACAAAAAGACAGCATAGGCACCTAGCAGTTGTGGCTCTTCGTCTTCATGCATTTTGGTCGTTGTATGTTTCTTATCACAGTCTAATTGAAGCGTTTACAAGCCATCAAATAGTAGAGGTTAGTCTGCAACCCAACTATTTGAGAAGTAATGTGATAGGAAACACATCAGCACTGTTATGTACTTTTGAATTCATTCCGAGACACAAGGGAAAATTCTCATCAGTATAGACCTTTTGACGTCAGTTAGTTAGGAGGAGCCAGGTGTCTATACTTTAATTATAAAAACAACAACAACAGTTAAATATTGGGTAATAGTACTGCAATAAACCGATGGTTGTCAAGCGCAAAACATTCATACTCTGATGCCCCTACGGGTGACCCTATCGCAGAAACTATAAAATTGTTGCAGCAAAACGGTTGCAAAGGTAAGCCGATAATATGGTGACACGTCACCCCTATTTGTAACAATCAACCCAATATGAAACAAAACTTAACCCAATATAGGTTTAGTAAGATTTCAGTCAGAAAACAAGATTTTTAAGATTTTAGACCGATATTGGTGAAAATTACCTAAAACAAAATTTTGGCATGAATATCCACGACTTGATTATATATACGAGTAGGCCTCTTATCCCTATGAACCTGCACAACGAAATTTAATCTAACGAGCATTTTCGGAAAAAATTAGTTTCAACTAGGAAAAAAAAGAAAATTGCCCAAATATACTACATGTATATTTCATCAAGATTTCACCAAATACGGCCAAGTTTTTTTGAAAATTGGGTTTTGTTACAAATTGGTTAAATTTTGTTACAAACAGGGTTGATTGTTAAAAATAGGGTTGACACGTTACCCCTATTTGTAACGATCAACCCAGTTTGTAACCAAAGTTAACCCAATATAGGTTTACTAAGATTTCTGTCAGAAAACAACATTCCATGACATTTTTGACAGAAGTTAATAAAAATTGCCCCTAAACGAAAGTTTTGGCATGTATCTGCATGACTTGATATATCTTACGACTAGGCCTCTTATCCATATGAACCTGCACAACGTAATTTAATATAATGAGCTTTTTCGGAATATAAATGAGTTTTGACAAGGAAAAAAAGAAAATTGCTTCCAAACATACTAACATGTATATTTCTTCAAGATTTCATCAAATACGGCCAAGTTTTTTTTTTAAATTAGGTTTTGTTACAAACTGGTTAAATTTTGTCACAAATAGGTTGATTGTAACAAATAGGGTTGACACGTCACAATCACCCAATTGTAACAAAAGTGAACCCCATATAGGGTTAGTGTGATTGCGGTCAGAAAACAAGATTTTTAAAATTTCGTTTACCGATTTTGGTGTAAATAGCCCCGAAAGAAACTGTTGGCATGTATCTGCACGACTTGATTATATCTTACGAGTAGGCCTCTTTTCCCTAGGAACCTGCACAACGAAATTTAATCTAACAAGCATTTTAGGAAAAAATGTGTTTAAACAAGGAGTTTCGACAAGGAAAAAATGCCCCCCCCCTAAAAATACTAATATGTATATTTCACCAGGATTTTATCAAATACTGTCAGGTGTAATGAAATTAGGTTTTGTTGAAAATAGGGTTGTTTGTAAAAAATAGGGTTGATTGTTGCAAATAGGGTTGAAACGTCACCCCTATTTCTAACAACAACCCAATATGTAACAAAAGCAGTTTTGTAAAAATGAGCTATGACAAGGAAAAAAAGAAAATCGCCCCAAACATAAAAATATGCATATTTTATCAATATTTCAACAAATACGGTATTTTTTTTTGAAAATTAAGTTTTGTTAAAAATAGGGCTGATTGTTACAAATAGGGGTGATACAACGCTAACGGTAAAATGAGTAAAATTCCATTTCAAATGGTACAGTGGATTTTGAGAAGAAGATTATTAAATGTTATTCGCATGTACTTGCAGTATGGTTGCCAAGATAACAATAATTTAACTTACGTATACTAGGAGTGACATGAGTGAAATTTCAATGAAATGGTGCATCAGTTGCAGAAAAGGAGGTTTCTAAAGGTTACAATTGGATTTTCTCAAATCCGATATCGCCGCCAAACCACATGACCAATCCATGTGCATTTCGCAGACTTGAAAGTGCTTACATTAAAGATGTAAGAGTAAAATTACAATTGTATCGATTCGTTGGTTCAGGAGAAGAAGATTTTTAAATATTAAACTGGTATTTCCCAAAAATCCAATACGGCAGCCGAGGTCACCTGACTGCAGGCAATTTTACTGGTCAATCATAAAGACCTAAGATCACACTGCTTAACATCTAATTTTAAATCGAAAGGACCGCAAGGTCATTAGAAAAGCCATTTAAAGGTTCAATGGAAAATCCAATTCGACCACCAGGTCACGTGACCAATCGAACTCTGTCAGGTTAGGTGCACGAGTACCAATTTTTCTTGTTATATCTGCAAGTTTGATAGGTTTAAGTCAAGCGGTGTTTGAGATCTAGCTGAGCAAACAAGTCTCGGGAGAACATGAAAAGGGAAGAATATTGATCGCCCCCCCCCCCCCCCACAAAAAAAAAAAAAAAAACCTAGAGGGCCCTAGCCCGCAGGCTTGGGTCCCTAAAAATAATTAGCATGTAATGAAGGGCCACCTAGAACCACGATTACGATCATATGTCGTGGCACATGTACATGGTGTCAGGACAGGGTAAGTGTACCCTGTTAGCATGTTACACCCGTCAAGGATGACCCTGAATTGTTAAAATCAATGGCAACTTAGTGAATTTATCGCATGAGGTTAAAGTTCGGAATGCTGTCAAACATTTTCGTAAAATTTGTGTCATATTTAAAAACCATGTCAATATATCAACCATAGACGTTCTTAAGAGAATTTGAAATTCTACTTTCCGCAAAGCACTGATTCATTACCTTAAATGCCATGGTGAGGCCCTTTTGAAAATCAAATTTAACTTGTAAGCTCCACATTATTCAAGTAGTTGTTAAACATAAACAATGGAGCAAACTAAATGTTGCTCGACATGTAGGGAAAGTTGATAATTTGAAAATAAAATCAGCTATTTTGTCATGTATCTTTTGATGTCGTATAAGGATAAACAGATCAAGATATGAAGCCGAATGCAAACTTTCTGGTTTTTGTTTTGTTTTGTTTTGTTTTGTTTTGTTTTGTTTTTATATCTAACTTACAAGGATAAATATAATTAAGATAAATTGATATGTTTAGATTATTTAAACTTAAGAAGTTATCAATATTCCTGTGTTTGTTATTAAAACATTTTGCAATTCTTAGTCTTACGGCCACATTGATTGAGAGATTTGCTACGCTTAATATGAATATAACAACAAATGGGCAAGAAGGTGTGCACAGTTTGTTACCATTGGAATGCCTACAGTTTGACTAAATATCATCCCTGGAAATTTGATGACAATGTTATCGGTAAGGAAATGAGTCATCTAAATAACTTGTTAATCTGTGTATTTTTATTTGACATCGATGTTGTGAATGCGTGTACGTAGCGTCCAACCAATTTATTGAAAATTGAAAATTGAAATCACCTTCAAAATGCAATTTTCATTTTATTGAAATAACAACCAATTTTTAATATTAGTTTTTTGCAGACAAAATTTTTATTTTACCGATTTTTTGGTACGGTTTTCGCGGCCAATCAATTCCAAAAATAATAAACAGCCTTTTGGCATAGAAAGCAACATTTGAAATGTTTTAAATCAAAATTATTTTACATTTTTATCTTCGTTAAAAAAAAACGATTGACAGCCCGTTTTAATAAAGCTTCTGCTATTTCATTATTAATGAAACATAATTCTGTTTCGCCTTCTTTATATTTTGAATCCGAAAAGCAATTTTCAGTAAACACAAATTAAGCTGTAATCAATTAATTCTGTTTCATTCATAAGATTTGAAGACACAAGTTCGGGTTTACTTTTATTAAACGTTCCTTGTTTCATATATTGATTTTAATTCATTTTTAAAAATGATGTTGCCATTCTCAACAAAGCATAAAAATAATTTCAAGTTTTCAACTTTGTTCTATCTTAACATAACAAAATGGTATTTCTTCCGATTTTTGTAAAATATAAAATATAGGATAATTTTGACATTTGAAGGAGAACAAAATGATGAGAATCGAAACTCGTTAATATTAAATCATGTACAACTAATTGAAAATGAATTCGCTGTTCATTTTGTTACTTGCGAAAATTGAAAATTGAAAATGGTAAGTTTCAACCATTTTCACTTTTTTGAAAATGGTCGAAAAACGACCTACATGTTATTTCAATTTCTCTGCTGTTCCTGGCCCTCTACCGGCCAGTGGGCGAGCAGCGATGCGTGCGAGATTTACGGCTTCCGTCAACTTAAGAACTGCGGTAAATTTGAAATGGAGTTGTCTTCCTTAGTCTCTGAAGAATTTATGCGGCAAATGGTTGTTTTTGAAGGTAAAACACACCGCGAGATAGCATGTACTTTGAAAGACTTCTTTCCTGATCATAATATGTCAGGATTAAGCGAGAGATCAGTGCGCTGATTTTGTGAAATACATGAAATTAAGCGACGCCACAAGCGGAACAGTGACCAATGATTAGTACAACATTTACTGTTAACATAACGAGCACTAGCAACGCTCAAAATATGCCCCAAAACAAAATCCTTATAAGCGTCTAGAAACTCTGGTTGATGCTCGGTCATGTTAATTATAATATGACACCACACACCGGATCGCTCACTATAGTCAGTCATTAGAGTGGCTAACTCTCTGAACTCTCTCAATAACGAATCTGGCTTCTCCTCCTCGACGACGAAGATGACTTCATCACACAACCAAGCGGAGGGGATAAAAAACAAGAGAGCGACTGATGAAGGAACCCCATTTTTTGTTCCAAAACACCGTTAAGACGAATCACTCAATCAACAAACCGGTTATCGGGGACCCAGATCACATGACCAGGGTCAAAGCACTATCGATTCACCGGTGTCTCGCCATGTATTCCACACAAAATAAATGCAATGATCCTTTTATTCACCACATCGTAATACTAAACAATCTTGGTAGAGCCGATGTGTGGAGTAGTCCTACGAGTATGGCGAGAGTGTCCGGCTTGGCTACAACGCCATACTCGTAGGGCTAATGTGTGGAGTTGCCCTCAATTTCCTTTACATCGTCTTCGGTGGCCAGTCTTCCGCAGCACATGTAGTAAGCGCGTGAACAAGTATGCGTTGCAGAAACCGGAAGTCTCGTACTCATTGATGCTGCTCACCCACTGGCCGGTAGAGGGCCGGGAACAGCAATTCAAATGAGTTGTCTTTCGACCATTTTCAAAAAATAAAAAAGGTTAAACTTACAATTTTCAATTTTCAATTTCTAATTTCGCACGCACCAAAGTAAAATTGCAAATTCCTCTTAAATCGGTAAGACATGATGTATTTCAAAGAGTTTCCTTTCTCTTCATTTTGTTCTTCATCAAATACGTACAATGTCCCGTAATAAATTTTACGAATCTTGAAAATAGTACTATTTTTTATTTTAAGATTAGGTAATATTTTGATACTAGTAATGATTTTTTTTTGTTTTGTTGACAATGAAAACATCATTTTAGGATACATTTTATAATATAAAAACAAGCAACTTTCCTTAAAAATAATCCAGAACACGTGATTTTGAAATTTAAGAAATAAAATAGAATTAATAGATTAAATTTTATTTTGTTTTCACTGATAATTGCACTTCGGATTCAAAATATGAACAAGGCGAAACAGATTTATGTTTCATTAATAACCAAATAATAGAAGCTTTATAAAATTGGTCTATCAATTGGTATTTTCAATTAAGATGAATATGAAAAATAAAATTGTATTTCAATCATTTAAATAACGCTTTTGTGTTAAAATGCATTTTAATATTTTTGAGAATTGATTGGCCGCGAAAACCGTTGTGCCAAAAAATCGGTAAAATAAAAATTCTGTCTGAAAAACGTATATTAAAAATTGGTTGTCATTTCATTGAAATGAAAATATCATTTTAAAGGTGATTTCAATTTTCAATTTTCAATAAATTGATTGGACGCTACGTACACGCATTGTTGTGACTGAAACATACTTCGTTGCTTGTGATGAAAATTTACTAGTGTCTATGAGAGCCATTTTTGTGAAAGCAGTGATGTTCTCGACTTGAAATTGTCATTGAGGATTGTAGTGTATAAAGTAATATTTTAATTCAATATTTCAATATTTAATTCAATTATTATTCAATATTTGAGGTAATGCAGGACAATAATCAAATTAACATATATAAATCATGACCATGTTCGTCATTGTAAAACATTCTGTCTCACTTCACTTTGTTAGGTTATATAATGAACAAGTCTTATTAAATAGCGCCACCTATACACTTGTTTGAGGGTTAATCTCTAATATCGACTTGCAGGTCACGTTACTTTCATCATCCCTTTTCTAGTAGATCATAGTACGATCGACTTTCTATAAAGTAACATCTCTCAAAAGGTGTATGTAGGACAACATAGATGTACGTCCGCTTTGAAGGGAAACTAGAACGACCTTGGCTGAGATTTCATTTAAACATGTTCATTCTTCTCAGTGTGTTAGCTCTTGCAGGTATTGTAAACCATTATGTTTAATTATTACATCGAAGAGAGGCAAACGTCTTAGCGATCATTTAATGATTTTGCTTTGTAAAAACAATTGTCGTTGGTATACATAATGATTTCAAAATTTAACTTTCGAACTATTTATGCTTACTAAATAGTCGTCGTCCACGGCTTGTTCGTCATACGACACACTGGTTAAGCATGGTAAAAGAACACAGTTACACTGTACGTACAATGTCAGTGGTTATCCAGTATATATGGTACAAGGGTGGAGAGGGAATCGAACAGAGAGCGATAACTATTAGACAGGAAGTAATTGGTAATGACACTCACTATGCAATAATAGGAAACAAAAACGATGCTGAGTACAATCTCCATATACCAATGCGGATATGAACCATGAAGACAAATATGAATGCGGTGATCTGGTACAAGTCGGCGTCCGGGCTCCTGCATTTCTTTACGTCATCGGTAAGTCAAACATTACGCTTTACATTTCAGGAAAATGCCAGACTAGCCTCTAATTTTTGGGCGAGGAACCGAAACTCTCTTCATGCTTTCCGGATTTATATATCATTGGAAAGCCCATATCTCTAGCAACCAGAATCAAGTTCTCTACGCTTTTTCATAAATGCTTGAGACATGTGGTCATGGCTACCATCTCATTATTTAAAATTGGTCAAACAATGCAAATTTCAAATCAGTATATTGAAGACAGATAAACGTTAATTTAAAATACCATAGCGAAAAATAGTAACGACGGGTTATTGTGAAACCCGTGTGATTTTCTTCACATTTATCACCTATCCATTTTACCTACTAAAACGTGAATATATTTATTTTAGACAACTTACAATGTGCTCTATTGTCTCTAAGGGTTTCAAATTCATTTACCTAGTGGGTACGAAATATTGCTGAATATCTAAATCTTTAACCATAACAATTGTGATAAAATCATATTTCAAAGGCACACGAACTGCAACTTTTGACATTATTTATATGCTTTTATATTTAGATTAGAATTAGTTAATAGAACTTTTGTTAGTATGAGATGTTTACTCAAGTATGATTACCCACTTAGGGTAAGACTACATAAGGTGGTTTCATTGAGACAAGTGAGAAATCAGTGATGAACCAAATATACCCGCCTCCATTCAACCACAAAATAGACAGCCTAAGTTCGTGCAAGTACACTTTTGAATCTTTACAAATATCACATGGTGCAACCGACTGAAAGGGCGGAAAAAGGGTTTACTCCACTTCGACCATTTTTTTTTTTACATAATATCGCAAGATTTTGAAAATGTGAGAAATTAAGAATGAACAAATATATTTCTTGTCTATTCAGCCGCAAAATATACTGTTGAGGCATAGTTAGTGACTATATAGTTCAGTTTGTAGATTGCAATAAATATCTGTGGCAATCGGAGGTTACTTGAGGTTCGACAAATTTTGCAGAGCTGCAGCTCATGGCAATAGACATCATATCAGGTCCAATAATCGTTATCATTCAAGGTAAACTATGAAATTTACCAGGTCCAAGGAACATATAGATGATGAAAAAGGCAATGGGGCCATCTGAACCAGGAAATAGTGGTGGTACCAGGTGTCCGGAATGGTTAGCGTACCCTGCCAGCTAGCCGCACCCGTCAAGATTGACCCAAAGCGACAAATTCAGTGTTATTTGGTGGATTCACCAAATTACTTTTGTGAGTCAAAATTTGGTATGCTGTCAGTCATCATTTGAAAAACAGACAGGTCATATTTTTATACGACATCTCCGTATCTACCGTAGAACTTCTTAAATGATTTCACTAATCTACTTTCTGAGAATCCTTGCCTCACTAACTTTTGAGCTAATAGGCTGTGTCTAACTCGAAAGTCTTCATATGAATTGCATGCTCTACTGTATCTAAGGAGTTGTGAAATATACACACCATAAGCTGGAGATGATGGTATATTGCTCGACAAAAAGGAAAGTTTATGATTTCAAAATTGAAATCGTCTCTTTTGTCATACAGCTTAGTATATAGTGTATTGTGTCTAATTACAAACAATACGTCTAGGTATGATGCCGAGACCACACTTCCAGTTGTTTCTTTTATTTTTAAATCATCTGGGTAGATGTGGTGTAGATAATTGATATATCAGGATTTTTTAAACTGGTGAGATCATCAATATATATGTGGGTGTTGTTAAATCGCTTGGCAATCCTTTTACACCCAGATTTCAGAAGTGATTGCGTGAACTCTGCTTCATACGAATACAAAAATAAGTCTGCAAGAAGTGGGGGAGCAGTTTGTGCCCATGGGAATGCCTATGTTTATCTATGACCAAAATCAAACGCTTGATACAGTTATAGTCTTTTTAGATGTATTTCAGGTAATAACAATATAATATTAAAAGTCATACATACGTACGTACATGCATACATACATACATACATACATACATACATACATACATACATACATACATACATACATACATACATACATACATACATACATACATACATACATACATACATACATACATACATACATACATACATACATACACATACATACATACATACATACACATACATACATACATACATACATACATACATACATACATACATACATACATACATACATACATACATACATACATACATACATATAAACATACATACGTAATACGTGCGCACGTACATTTTGTTGTTGAAAACAACTTAAAAGAAAGAAACTAGGATTAGTAGCGATATGACAGGTTGAATGAAAATAATTAAATAAAGGCAAAAATATTCAACCGCCGATTGCCCGCAAATAGCTTTCGAGATGCGGTACGTTGCCGCTGAGAATGTTCGTTTTTATTCGTGCTATTATGCAGCCACTGGACCGCAGTGTCGTGTTAGTCCAGGCTACACAGTTATAGAACACGAAGAAGTAGTTTTTAACTGTAAAATGGACAAGGCTGTACCTCCAGGTGAATTGATATGGATAATGAATAATGAAGTGGTATCCAGAGAAAATGAATCACTGGTCCATGTCTGGAGACACAGCTTTCCTCGCGGAGAGATCGGGACGGTGCTGGATTGCAGTTTACATCATCACACTCTACGGCCACCCCTGCCATCATGCGAAGACAAAATACACATCGATGTTCAATGTATGTTAACTGCTTTAATGGAAAGTCACTTTTGCGATATTAGGTTATGGCAATGACCAAATCTGTTTCTATATAAAACCTTTGCTCAACTTTTCTTCGGAAATGTGTTTGGAATTTTTTCTCTCCACAATGGCGGCGACAGTTTGAGTTTTTTTTTATTTTTTTTTATTTTTTTTTTTAATCAGCATGCTGGAATTATCAGGGAGGAACGTGAGTACGGTTTTTAGTTAACGGCCTGATTTACCGTATTTAGCTCACGTTTAAAAAAAAACGAGTAAATGTCACTCCGTTGTCTGTCTGTCTATCTTCTGCCTGCCAGCCCGCCTGCCAGCCGGTAGCGAGATACCGCTGCAACAGCTGAAAGTATTGAAATTGAGTCTGGTACATTGATTCTGTAAAGGAATGCCAAGGATCGACTTTATATTTTGCACACGTGAACTCACTAAAATGAAAGCCAAAGGAGACATGTATTTCAACCTGCATTTATGTTGATAAGTAAAATGTTTCTGTGGTAGAAAATGACGCCACCTGCATTCATTACAAACGTTCCACTTCGACAACGTTTGCAGCAATTTAACCCAATACAACGTTCACAGTGCCACAGTCAATATAGTCAGTATTGCCGCGCTTCTATTGGAAAACTAACCAGTACACTGACTGTTTTAGCATTCTTGTATCGCCTTCATCATATTCCTTTCGATGAAACTGCACAAAACGCTAACGATAGGATTTTTTCTCGCACGGTGTGTACGGGTCCATACAAATGTGATGTTATAAGATATCAGTTGAAGAAATTTGTCTTCATTGTGTTGTTGAATGTGTGTGAATGCTTTAGGCATCTCGACTGGACCTATTGTTCTCACGCAAATTAGTAATCATTTATATTTTTTATATTTAAATAATTAATCACTGCACTTTTATTGATATGATAATGATTTTCTTTCATTAAAGTGTGGTGATTACATATTGACATATGAATAAAAGTGTGCACTGATTACTAATTTGCAAAAGAACAATAGCAGGCAGTCGTGATTTCAGGGATAAATTGATGGCAAGAACAACAGATCACATGACCTGGAGTGGTATAAGCATGTTAAATATATTTTTGAAATAAGTGATTTAACTCGGAGGGTAAGATAAGAGAATGATATCTTATTGTTCTACGAGGCATACTATTAATGAACCTGTTGAAAAACACGTGAGCACATACAGTTCATATCTGGTTTTCTATCGCCAGAAACGTTTTTCTAATCACCATAGCATGTTGTAATTTCAAACTATTTTGAAATTCACTGTAAATACACAGGCTGATACGATTAAGGAAGGTGCTTTATAAGGTTAAAACTGTTGATAAATATATCTTTATCAATAATGTATTTCCCATGAATTTATGCGTAACGACTTAGATTTATCTGTATTCACTTTTGTTTTTTGAATGCATTTCCGTTGCATAATTTCACCATGTTTTATGTCTAAAATTCATCATGAATTTCTAGCCTGAGAAAAACCGGAATGAAACGTTTGACCGCATGGATTGAAGTACATGGCAGCATTGAACATTCACAGGGCGGTTGTTGACAATCATGGCAAACCCTAAATACAGAAACAAAGATAGCATAAAAGTGACACCTGATTGCAAAATAATCGATTTCAACATGTCAGTCTAAGGATGTAGCTCTTTTGGTTTAGTACGAGGTTGTAATGTGAAATGGTAGAAAGAAGAGAGAAAACAGCAACAATTAAATGGGCTGTGAAAACTGTCATGAACAATTTTTTCAAAGTTTGTTTTAAATAGCACATCTGAACCTCAACATAACTAGCTACGCCGCACAATATTATTCACGTAAATAGGACATGAATATCGGTCTTCTTGGACGATTTCTCATGTTTACTGTGGTTCTTTTTTATTAAACATGCGATATAATGCATACTGCCCCTTAGGGATTCGACATTTGCTGTCTTCCCCATCCGCACGCCAATAAGATACAAATCTCAAGTAAGTTTTGTCAAGTGAATTTGTAAACCATAATTCTCAACTACCGATCTCGTTATAACAGTCACAGTCACGAGTTCAAGGACATTCAGGGGAATGCATCATCGAAGTGTCTCTGTGGTGGATTTTTAAAACTGTTTTGAGAAGCTATTATGTATGTGGTAACCAGAGTACTGTACCTTTGCACGTCGATAGTTATTGTATCATATTATAGAAATTCACAAATTGAAAGACAAAAATGAGACTTCCTTAACGTCTTAAATGATTCTTTGCCTTTGTTATCGACTAGAGCAGTTTCGTTTGGGAAGAACGTGATATCATTATCTCCCGCACGCATAGATCGACCTGCTACTGCTAGGGATTGCCGTGCCTCCGAAATTTCTTCACAGCCTTGTTGGTGCACGGGCAATGCTTTTTGTTCATTGACCAGTAACTAGTCACAGAAGATTTAGCTATTATATTGGTCAAATATTGAAGCCATTCAGCCTTTTACTTCAGGTAAAAATTAATTTATATTAATAATGAAGTTAGATTCATAATTAAACATATTTTAACTTAGATGCCCCTACCGTTGTAATAATTGGTGAGAGCACGAAGCAAATTAAGGAAAGGGAAGATTTTAGCGTCGACTGTAATGTTACCGATGCAAACCCTGACAATATGGTGGACATATATTGGGATGGCGTCAACAGAGCAAGGATTTCCAATAGTTCCTCACTTTTACTCAAGGATGTAGCAAGACAGGAAAGCGGTGAATATAAGTGTGTTATGTCCAACGTCTTTTACAACGGCGTAAGGGGAAATGGAACAGCAACAGTTAATGTCGATGTACAATGTAAGATCGTATTTTTTTTTAAATCACATATGCTCATGCTCTGTACAAAATATTCAAAAACGAAACACAATTAGCTATACAATATTTCCAGTAATATGTGAAGAAATCAATGAAGAAAAGAAATTCAAAATTCTTCAATTCGAGTTCAAAGCGAGAGCTCAAAAATCACAACAAACAAGGAAGAACAAACACAAACGCAATGACGATCATCCAACCATTTTTCCGCCCAATCCTTTACCTATCCTTCCATCCATTGAGCATTTTCTGCGTATTTTCTTAGTTTTCGTACCGTACCGGACGCGTGCATTATTAGTTTACTCGACATAGGTCAACTTAAAATGTATCGATTTATTTCATATTCCTCCTTAGATTTATCAATCGTTAATATGACAGTAACCTGGTGTCAATGCTACAGAAGGGGATGAAATATCCATATATTGCAAAGCAATTGGCGGCAACCCTGATCCACGTAGGCTAGCTTTGTTTTTGATGACAATGTCATCAATGAGAGCGACGGACGAGAATTGCACTTCACAATTGACAGTATCAAAGGATATCAGAAAGGCAATGCAATGCTAACACTATTTACTACGATGGTGAAGAAGAACATTCAACTTATTTGCAAGAAATTGTAGTTTACTGTGAGTATCGTTTTAAATAGCTTAAATATTCTCAATTTTGCAGCCAAAGCCAAGGGTTCTTTCGCTTTTCATTATACATGATTCTGCTTCAAATGTGACGACAGTTAGTGCACAGTCATTCTGACAGCGCGAATTTGGCCAAAAAATATGGCCGTTTCCTCGCATCATATCGGAAGGTTTTACGCGTTGTACATCGCTGATTTTATAAGCCTAGGGTGAGTATACTTAAAAGGCATACCAAGAGTGTTTTTCCTTGAAAATCTGATAGGATGTTCTGTTGTTTGCTATGATACGGAGGATCTTGATTTCGATCGCGCTCGACCACCTTAACTTTAATTTTAAAACTAAGCATTGCACAATATTACACTCTAAAACTTTGACATGTAATGAAAGAAGATATTCGATGAGCATCTACCGAAAGTTTGCAGTCCGCCTGACGATCAAAGAATATTTTCTGATATAAAAAGAAGAACAAAATGTAGAAGAAGAAGAAGAAAAGAAGAAGAAGAAGAAGAAGAAGAAGAAGAAGAAGATTTTTGATTTTTCAAATAAACGTTATTATTACTAAAAATAGCCTCCTGTACAGACAAGTACATATCAAAACAATTCAAATTTTGAGACTAAAAGCAAAAATGAAATCTGACAAATGCTTTATGGCAAATGATGGTCAATTACTGAAAATACTAAACAAAATTGGACTGTAAAAATCAGCAAAAACTGCAAAATGGCTATGATACTGATGCTGGAGCGAGACGGAGAGAACTGGTGAAAAGGCAAACAGGTAGCTATATCACTTGCTCCTGGCAATTTGAGAGTCTGGAAGTCATGTATTTTCCTGAGAAAAGGTGGACCCCTTTCAATCAAAGATATCTTCCATGAAGCCCTTTTTTTCAACGATTGTGTTAGTTTTACAAACGCTGATATAGCTACCTGTTTGCCTTTTCACCAGTTCTCTCCGTCTCGCTCCAGCATCAGTATCATAGCCGTTTTGCAGTTTTTGCTGATTTTTACAGTCCAATTTTGTTTAGTATTTTCAGTAATTGACCATCATTTGCCATAATTGTATATTGGAAAACTTTTCGTTGGCATGTACATGCTTACGAAGAATCCTCCCAACTGACCACCCCCTTCCATTCCGTGAGGAGTACGGTGCCCAGGACGAGATAGGATTTGGCAAAAGGGAAAGTGTGCTTATAGGTGAAAGCATTTTCTTTACAACAAAATTGAATCAATAGTAAAAGTTCCATCAATGTCTACAGAAGCAATGACGTTATTAATACACCAAATGTTTTTGAAAGCACTTATGTTTGAATTGAGCGTGAAGTAATTATATTCTTCTAAAATGCGAGCACAAACTCGCCTTTTAAAAACAGAAACAAGCATATTACTAATTGAGGGATCATGACCATTAATTGCATTTCGTCTTGTTACATGAATTGCAATTTTAGCTGTCGTAAAAAGGAAATTTAAAAGCGCAAAAGTATTCTTGTCCATGTATGATTTATCAAAGGGTGGGCCTAAAACAAACCACCAGAATAAAATCTTGCATTCCTGACCAAGAAAAAGGTGACAAAGTTTACGAAGGAGAATGAACAAGGGAGAAAGACGAGGGCATTCTAAAAATATGTGTAAAAGGTCATCTCTTGCACTACAGAAAATACAATCAGAGGATGAGCTATACCCAGAATGGAACATAAACGAGCCAGTTGCGTACGCACCGTGGAGAAGACGCCATTGAAGATCTCCTCCTTTTTTGGGAATTGGACTGAGATAACAAGAAGTGAACAAAGGTTTGATATTTTCAGAAAGTGAAAGCAGATCTCTCCAAACTGTATCTTGACGTTTATTGTTCCTATGAAAATTTGACATAATCAAGAATTTATAAATGCTACCCTTTTCAAATTTATACAAGGGACAATTCAAAATAATATGGTCATCAGTGCCTTTACAAATAAGTTCGAAAGAGTACGAAGGACGATGACAAGAATGAACGTCATCCAAATCAACTTCCTCTTCAAAATAACTTTGGATTTTGTTTTCCAATCACAGGGAATAGAGTCGATCAACGTCTTGACAGTATTTGTTAAAATTCTATCCGAATGAATAGAAACAATGTTTTAAAGTGGCTTGGGCAGCGCCAAGATTTTTGGAAAGGGTCAAAAAGATCTCCAACTTTTGTAATGCCAGCATTGATAAAGTGACTAACAAGAGTACTATCAAGAGGGTTTGTAAAACTAACACAATCGTTGAAAAAAAGGGCTTCATGGAAGATATCTTTGATTGAAAGGGGTCCACCTTTTCTCAGGAAAATACATGACTTCCAGACTCTCAAAAGTTCAAGATAAAAATTAGGAAGATAATCTGGAACAGACTGATAATTCACTGTAAAAAGTTGAGAGGTGTACTTGAGATTACCAACATTCCGAAAATAAAAATCAGCAAACAAAATAAAGGATGATCCAGACCTGAATACAAGTATCTTTGAAGATAATTTAATCTGAAAGCTTTCACACGTGAAGAGAGATCGATGAGTTTTGCCCTCCTAACTTCAATTGAGCAAAAATTGCACGACTTGGCAACCAATGTTTTCCTTGCCAGAAGAAATCAAGAAAGTTGTGCTGAATTTCATCAATGATAAAAACAGGAGGACAGAGGCAAATTAAACGGTGAAAGAGTTTAGTTGCAGCAAGTTGATTGATAACGATAACACGGCCTTGGAATGACATAGCAGGAGCATATCTATTCCACCAAGATAACTTATTGTCAATCTTTGTAACACACTCACTCCAGTTTTTTTGAGAGATACTCGTTACTGTTACCTAAATAAGTACCAAGGACTTTGAGACCTATACTATTCCAAAGAATTTCAAGCGGATGATCAGCACGCCCACGCCATGAGCCGACCCAAAGACCTTGGGACTTGCGATAGTTAATTTTTGCATTACTGGCATGCTCATAGACAGAAAACCAATATTTAAACCTAAAAAAATCAGTATCACAAGTTACAAGAGTATTAACGTCGTCAGCATAAGCTGAAAGTTTACATTTACGATCACTTGAATTTGGAATCATAACACCTTGAATACTGTCGTCTTGTCTTATTCTGTGTAAAAGAGGTTCAATAACAATTGCATACAGCTGCCCCGATAATGAGCAACCTTGCCTTATACCACGTGAAAACTGAACTGGAGCAGTAAGGGAACTGTTAACACGAACAAGACTAACAGTTTGAGTATACAGAAGTTTAATAAAATTGATGAAATTTTCACCAAACCCGAACGCATGCAGAGTTTGAAAAGATAATGATGACTTATACGATCAAAAGTTTTTCCTGATCTAAAGAAAGAATACCAAGAGGAGCTTTAGTGAAAATTTTATAATCAGAGCAAAGCAAACTGATAGGTCTCCAGTTCTTAAGAAGGGAGTTATCACCTTGTTTCGGAAGGAGTGTGATAACAGCTCTACGACAGGACGTTGGAAGAAGGCCATCGGAAATTGACTTTTGAAAAACCTGGTGAAAATCGTTCCCCAATAGAGACCAGAATTTTTTATAAAATTCACAAGGAATGCCATCAACACCAGGTGTTTTACCATTCGCAATGTTCTTGAGTGCAAAGGTGTACTCGTCAAGACTAATGGGTTTATCAAGTTGCGTAACTTTGTCAGCAGGTAATTGAGGGAGATCATGAAGCAAAGTATTTTGTGCTTAAGGCGAAACAGGCTCAGCAGTAAACAGGTTTTGATAAAACTGGCGAGTAAGTTGACGAATTTCTCTCTGATTTCAGTTATTGTATGATCTTCACGTTGGAGATGAGTAATTGACTCACGACAGCCTTTGTATTTTCAAGAGAAAAGAAAAACTGTGAATTAGTATCAGAATCATTGAGCTGTTGAAAACGAGAACGAATAACTGCACCTCTGGTATCAAGTTTCTGAAAACTGTCTAACAGGTCTTTTTGCTGATGATATCTTGTTTCCAGAGAAGGCTGAGTATGAATCAATGTTTCCAAAGTACGAATTTCCTCAATAAGTTTTTGTTTTGAACGTTTAAAGTGATGAACTCGTTCAGCGCTATACTGCTGACTTAGTTCTTTAATGTACAGTAAAGTACAGTAATTTTCATCATTAAGAGACTGGTATTGAGACATCAAACTGGATTTTGTTGACACTCGAATTCATAGTTAAAACAAGAGAAACAAGAGAGTGATCAGATAAATCAGTAGGAGAGTCAATAGACACAGATTTAATTTTCGAAGTCAACCTCTTGTTGATGAAGAAAGTATCAATGCGACTTTTTTGCTCTCCTCTCTTGCCATGTAAAATTTTGAACCTGCTTATGAAAATAACGCCACCTAACCGCCATATTTGATAGACATACAGAAGAAGGGCTCCCACTTGTTATGATTTTCTACCAGTGAGAAGTGCCATCCTTCGTCAATTGTCATCAATTTGCGTGGTGAGTAGTGTTTAGTTCTTTTGGGTCTTGTTTCCGGTCCGGTTTCATCTTTGATTAGGTCGATTTTCTTCGATTTTATTTTTTGTCATTCTTTAACCGTGGTCGGCAATATGGCCGCCCTGGGGGACAAGCCATTTTGAAATCTGACACGCAAGTATGCTGTCAGTTGTACTAATATTGAAGGTGTTCCCGTTGAAATCTATGTCGAAGAGATTGCAAAGAAAGTCGGAAGTGAAAATGTTATTGCTGCATCTAGAATGAATAAGTCGGTTGTTGAGTTTTTAGCAACACTCGGTAATGTTGAAAGCATTGTTGAATCAAAGTTTGCTTTGCATGATGAATTAGTCGATGTGGAACACATGGTGAACCGGCCTCAAAATTAATTTGTAAAAATGTTCCTCCTTTTATTCCTGATGAAGTTTTGGAGGAAGGTTTATGGAAACGTGGTAGAAATGTTGGACATATAAAAGCAATCCCTCTTGATTGTATGAAAATGCTTCACTGAAGCATGTGAAGTCGTTTAGACGACAAGTTCATGTTTTGTTACACAATGAGAAAATCAGCGGTGTAATTCAGATCAAATATGATGATCGTTTTTATTCCGTTTTCGTTTCTGTAGATGAACTCTGTTGTTTTCATTGTGGACTGAAAGGTCATATCCGTAAACGTTGTCCGAACTATAGATCGTCAGAAAACAGCGATAATGACACTGAAAATGTTCAAAAAGACAATAATTGTGTGGATGAAAACTTAGGTTTAGGAACGAGCCTATAGTGCTGTATGTGTTGTTAAAAACTGACTCAAAATGTCATTCAACGGCAACAGCACTCTTGGGAATTCTGATACTGACATTACAAGTCAGACACTGCCAGGTGGCCATGCATGACGCCCACTCTCCTTCATTCACTCAGTTTCCAAATGTAATGGCTCTCTGCAAAATCAAAAGACTTGAAAACAATAGTTTACTAATGACGTACTAAGTAGCGCGGTTTTCCGCGGTCCATTATGCATGCAAGCTCATTAAAAGCTGCCAACTGCCTTACCGCCGGTCCCTCCAGGGTCAGAGGTATACTGCGGGAGGTATCCAGCGATACCCCCTATTTGAAAATGACCTCCTCCCTTATTGGATGTCGTCAAAAGTGAAGAAAATGCAAATGAAGGTGTTAATCAGCATATGAATACTACAGAAATTAAACCTCAACTTCAAGTAACGCCTCAACGTCAACTCGCTTTGTTGAAAACAATGAGGCACAATCAGAGTCTGCTCACAAAGTCACATCTGTTGATGAAAATCTGTAGATCAAAGACCTCTCACGAGTAAAAAGAGTCAACCCCACTGATTCTCAAGAGAAAAAAAAGTATTAACTCTGCTGCAAACGTCCATGCCGATGAAGACAGGGTACAAACCCCTGCTTCGCCTTCGTATTCTCCGCCCCCTCAACTCCAGTTTTATCATTTGACCCCCCCCTCATCGTCATCATTTTCACTTGTTTAATCGCAATCCCTTGAGTTTCCTGAGACTCCTTTCTCAGGTGTCAATATGAATGAGTCTCAGGATTTATTTACTTATCAGTCACAGTGTCCAAGAAAAAAATGTCAAAGTCAGTTTATTTGGTCAGGAGTTAAAACATCAAATACGTTTGATGTTCTCAGTGAAATTTCCGATCATGATAATGAGTCTGTTTCGTCTGAAATTTCTGACTTATCAGAATTTCAGGAAAAGCTGCAAGTCAAGCCGTCTAATTTGCTTACGTTTTTAGAAGACATTGCAGGCTCTAAAAATATGATAGAAAAATGTAAAGATTACTGCTCAGATTTTAAGGTTCTCATAAAGTCATTTGCTAACTTACGCAGGTCAGATATTGTTACTAGTCAACAAAAGCTCGTATCCATAAACTTGTGGCAAAGTTACAACAACATGTTAGACAATGTAAAAGCTTGGCTATTTCTAAACATGGGAAGTAAAATCGTTCTTGTTTTGTTTGTCTAGTGATGGCAAGTTTCATTTCTGGGAACGTAAATGGTTGCCATGATTCTTTGAAACAGTATATAACATTTTGTATTCGTTGAAGTCCAATCATTATGCTGAGTTTTTTATTTTCTACAAGAAACCCATTCTACAGTGGCTAATCAGGCTCAGTAGTAAGTAGTTTGGCACGCGCCTATTTACTTCTCACATGGTACTAGTAATTCTGCTGGGGTTGCAGTGCTGTTTCCGCGAAACAAAAATGTTCATGTTTTTTCTGTAGAAAGTGTCGTCCAGGGTCGTCTACTCATTTGCATATAAAGATGGATGACACCTCCTCTTATTTGCTCAATATCTATGCTCCTTCAAGTGGAGATGATCGTTATATTTTTTTTGAAAGTCTTCGTAAATTCTCCTTGATTTTGATCTTGATAATGAAATATTGTCTGAGGGGGCGATTTAATTGTACTCTTGTTTCTGATTTAGATAGGTTGTCTCACATTGAACCACATTTAAAATCTTCGCAAGTTTTTTCTTCTCTTGTTCATCGCTGTAAGCTCTCTGATGCCTGGCATTATTTTCATAAGCAGGCTCAAAATTTTATGTGGCAGAGGGGAGAGCAAAAAAGTCGCATTGATACTTTCTTTATCAACAAGAGGTTGACTTCGAAATTAAATCTGTGTCTATTGACTCTCCTACTGATTTATCTGATCACTCTCTTATTTCTCTTGTTTTAACTATGAATTCGAGATTCAACAAAAATTCAGTTTGGTGTCTCAATACTAGTCTTCTTAACGATGAAAATTACTGTACTTTAATTAAGGAATTCTGGGAAGGTTGGCGAAATGAGAAGGATTGTTTTTCTTCTCTACAGTCTTGGTGGGATATAGGAAAAAAAAGATTAAAGAATTAAGTCAGCAGTACAGCGCTGAACGAGTTCATCATTTTAAACGTCCAAAACAAAGGCTTATTGAGGAAATTCGTACTTTTGAAACATTGATTCATACTCAGCCTTCTCTGGAAACAAGATATCATCAGCCAAAATACTTGTTAGACAGTTTTCAGAAACTTGATACCAGAGGTGCAGTTATTCGTTCTCGTTTTCAACAGCTCAATGATTCTGATACTAATTCTCAGTTCTTCTTTTCTCTTGAAAAATACAAAGGCTGTCGTAAATCCATAACTCATCTCAAACGTGAAGATCATACAATTACCGAAAATCAGAGAGAAAATCGTCAATTTACTCGCCAGTTTTATCAAAACCTTTTTCCTGCTGAGCCTATTTCACCTGAAGCACAAAATACTTTGCTTCATGACCTCCTTTACCTGCTGACAAAATTACTCAACTTGATGGACCCATTAGTCTTGATGAGTACACCTTTGCACTCAAGAACATTGCAAATGGTAAAACGACCGGTGTTGATGGCATTCCTTGTGAATTTCATAAAAAATTCCGATCTCTATTGGAAAACGATTTTCACCAGGTTTTTCAAAGGTCAATCTCCGATGGCCTTCTTCCAACGTCCTGTCCTTGAGCTGTTATCACACTCCTTCCTAAACAAGGTGATAACTCCTTTCTTAAGAACTGGAGACCTATCAGTTTGCTTTGCTCTGATTATAAAATTTTCACTAAAGCTTTATCACTTCGCTTGAAGCAAGTTTTGCAAGATATCATTCATGTAGATCAAAGTTATACTGTTCCAGGCAGACAGATTTTTGACAATATTCATTTAATTAGGGATTGCATTCATTTTCATAATGACATGAATCTTCCTCTTGGTATTCTTTCTTTAGATCAGGAAAAAGCTTTTGATCGTGTCAGTCATCATTATCTTTTTCAAACTCTGCATGCGTTCGGGTTTGGTGAAAATTTCATCAATTGTATTAAACTTCTGTACACAAAAACTGATAGTCTTGTTCGTGTTAACAGTTCCCTTACTGCTCCAGTTCTGTTTTCACGTGGTATAAGGCAAGGGTTGCTCATTATCAGGACAGGTGTATGCAATTGTTATTGAACTCCTTTACACAGAATAAGACAAGATGACAGTATTCAAGGTGTTATGATTCCAAGTTCAAGTGATCGTAATGTAAACTTTCAGCTTATGCTGATGACGTTAATACTCTTGTAACTTGTGATACCGATTTTTTGAGGTTTAAATATTGGCTTTCTGTATGTGAGCATGCCAGTAATGCAAAAATTAACTATCGTAAATCCCAAGGTCTTTGGGTCGGCTCATGCGTGGAAATGCTGATCATCCGCTTGAAATTCTGTGAATAGTAATTGTTTCAAAGTCCTTGGTACTTATTTGGGTAACAGTTACGAGTATTTTTCAAAAAAATGGAGTGAGTGTGTTACAAAGATTGACAATAAGTTATCTTGGTGAACAGATATGCTCCTGCTATGTCATTCCAAGGCCGTGTTATCCTTATTAATCAACTTGCTGCCAACTAAACTCCTTCATCGTTTAATTTGCCTCTGTCCTCCTGGGTTTATCATTTATGAAATTCAGCAGAGATTTCTTGATTTCTTCTGGCAAGGAAACAATTGGTTGCCAAGCCGTACAGTTTTACTCCATTGAAGTTAGGAGGGCAAAATCTATCGATCTCTCTTCATGTGTGAAAGCTGTCAGTTTAAATTATCTTCAAAGATACTTGTATTCAGGTCTGGATCATCCTTCGTCTTTGTTTGCTGATTTTATTTTCGAAGTGATGATAATCTCAAGTACAACTCATTCATTTACAGTGAATTTCAGTTTGTTCCAGAATTTCTACCCAATTTTATCTTGAGCTTTGAGAGTCTTGAAGTCATGTATTTTCCTACAAAAGGTGGTACCCCTTTCAATCAAAGATATCTTCCATGAAGCCCTTTTTTCAACGATTGTGTTAGTTAGAATCTTTTACAAACTCTCTTGATAGTACTGTTGTTAATCACTTTATCAGTGCTGGCATTACAAAAGTTGGAGATATTTTTGACTCTTTCAAAAAAAACTTGACGCTCCCCAAGCCGTTTAAAAACATTGTTTCTATTCATTCGGATATAATTTTAACAAATACCGTCAAGACGTTGGTTGATTCTATTCCCTGTGATTGGAAAAACAAAATCGAAAGTTGTTTTGAAGAGGAAATTGATTTCGATGACGTTCATTCTTGTCATCGTCCTTCGTCCTCTTTCAAACTTATTTTAAAGGCACCGATGTCCATAATATTTTGAATTGTCCCTTGTATAAATTTGAAAAGGGTAGCATATATAAATTCTTGATCATGTCCAATTTTCATGGGAACAATAAAAGTCAAGATACAGTTTCGACACCTTTTCATGCTCCATGAATCCATCATGAATGTACATCAAGTTTGTTTACAAAAAATTTGCAATGTTTGGATGCATTATTTAGACAAAACATGATCTAAATTTTCGCAAAGGGCATTTGGCGAGAGATAAGCAGCGTGGACCACGCGATCCACTGCCGTCCGCAGATAGGATACAAATTATAGTGAAGTCACCGTGGTTTAATGACCAGCTTGTAAATACCGTAGTCATGAGCGTTCATCTTACACTTTACACCCTTTAGATGCAGCAAATACTGAGTCCGAATCACTACAAATTCAAGTAAATCAAAGTCCGAATCAAAAATCTTTATCTACGACTGAAACTTTACATCATTCCGTTCGAGGCCCGCGGTCACCTCATTATTACCGGCATAAAAATCGGCATCATCAAGGATTTTTAATTTTTATTATTGTATTATTTGATTCGGATGTAGCTTAACCTACACTTGGCTATTTCAAAATTGAATTCGTTCTCCACTGCTGGATGTAAATGTTTGCTGGGAGTGTTTGAAGACTGCAATAATCATAATTATCGCCTTGTTGTTTGCTGAATTAGCAACCTCAAGAATGGTACAAATTTTAATTACCATGTTCTTCTGACGAAGTCCTGGTATGAGTCAAAACGTTTGATAATACGATTGTGACTGGCGAGGCTATATCAGGATGCAATGCATTCGAATCGAATACACAAACGATGCCTCTGTTTTTCTTGTGAGGTGAGGTGAGGTAAGGTATACGACTGCCGCTATGTCGTACGTACGGGCCGAAACTTAGTTACACTTGAAAAATATGAATTTTAGTAGCAGTCAATACTACAAACCAAATAAAGTCGAGGGAAGTCTGTACACCACGGTCATTCCACTGTAAAGTGACCGTGCTTACCTCGTTCGACCATTTTCAGCTTTTGTGCCAGGTGTTTGTTCAACCACGGTTCCCTCCACAAAACATGTGGAGGGACCATGGAGGACAGTGGGACCGTGGTACAACGAAGCGTCTTTTAGTTATATTGTACCCATGGAGGTAGCATCTCTGCTGCCTCCATGATTGTACCGATGTCGCATCGCAATTACCAAGTGGTGTCAGAATTCAAAAATACCAAGAAACCATAGTCCCTCGTGGAGGCACTGTGATGAATATAACCATGGAGGTAGAAAGAGAGACTCCTACCTCCATGAAATAACATACAATCACCATGGGTGGAGGGACGGTGATACAATTAAACTCCACAGGAGAAATAGTCGCCTTTTTCACACACTGCCTTGCGTGCAAATGCTGTTCGACTCGTTTGATTTTGGTATTATCGATGTGTACGTGATTCACACCTTCCGACCGGCTTAGCATATGAACTAGCGAGTTAACTGACGCGTTAGCATCGGCAAAGTTGTAATGGTACTGTGCAGAACGTACTGAAGTTCAGACGAAATGTTCAATACGGCCCATCCAGCCTAGGTAGTCATACTATCACATTGTAAGCAGGTGCCATGTGCACCGCGTACTCCGTGACATTTTAATTTGGTCGGATCCAACCAACAGTTACAACTAGGCTGTGTGCAGATCGAACTCGAGCGGTTGCGATATAATGATCGGACCCGCGGACTTCGGAGAACGATTTTTGACTTTTTTTCACATAATCAACAAAGTTTACACACACAAACCATTAACACATCGCTTTCTAACGATTAATATCAGGCAACAATATAAACTCGATGTGTACATGTACATGTACAAGTTTGTTTCAGCCATGTCATACCGAGCTACTTTGAAATACGCCGAGCGTTGTAATACGTGTCGACTTCGGGGGAAACTCGATTGCTTTTCTTCTAATTCTTTCACCGAAGGCATTCTGAGTGAAGAAGCTTCATTTAAATATAATCTTACATGTGTGTAAAAATCGATCGGCAATTAAAATCTTATACCAGATCAAAGAGTATTCCGTCGCTGCATATGACAAGGGGCCTTTTCCCGCCCGACGGTGGAAGTGACAACTTCACAAGGACTAAAAAAACTAAAATGCAATTAATCATAAGCATAAGGGTATAATCTATCCCCAGTGAAAGTTTCATCTCGCCCTAAACATTTTTCATGTAAAAAAACGCGATTTTTGAGCCAGTTGGTCTCTCGAGTGGTGCGACAACAGTTAGTTTGATTTGCTCCAGTGTTCGTAAAAAGCCGTCATTTCCATTAACTACTAAAGGAAAACCAAGTTAGAAATCTCACCTTTTTTGACTTATGCAAAGTGACAGATCATAACACGGTTTAAGCATTGCCGTAACGAATCTGTGAACATTCACTGCACGGCGGTCGTATTCAAATATTAACGGTCTGCACTTTTGATGATATGTTCCATGTTTCTTTCCTTTCCAAAAGCATTTTTCTGTTCATATATTTCTGAGTAGGTGGAACTAATGTTCTAAACTTTTTAGCCATTGGTATGTTTTAGATGAATTTTATGTCTGCTAGGTATACAATAATCATGATAAGTTTATGCGAACTGCTAGTTATAAAGCAAGCCCTTGATTCAAATGAAAACTCGACGACATTTTATGCACAGCTTCTACGTAAACGTTATTCTGCTTAAGATTGGACAATGTTTTTCTTCAAGATTCACCTAAGATTGTCACTGAGGAGACAAGATTCGAGTCCGACATTTTTGAAACTGTTCCAATGACAGGTGAGGTACATTCATTTCTGCAACCTATTATAAGCTGGTTTGACGAAAATGGCGATCGCATCTTAGGCGAAGAAGAAAACAAAAAGATCACTATGGAAGCGACTGACAACAAAACGACTGTCGGGAGCATTCTGAGTGCCACCGTAGTTGATGAATCGTATTATTTAATATACTCATGCATAGCTTCAAGCAAAATTCCCCGAGATAATGACCATACGATGGAAATAATCAAACCAGTAATATTTTCTTGAGTATGTGTATCAGTTTGATTCTTAATTTTATTGACCAATGTATGACTTCTTTCCTGCACCACTCTCTTGGTTATTTCCAAGGTTCAACTGTAACCATTATCATCACAGCGGTTACAACCATCTCTGTAGCTGTTGTCGTCCTCCTGATAATTGTCTACTACCAAAGACGTCCGAAAAAGTGGCAAAACAGAAAAAAAGGTAAGTATATCCATGACTTTACCGGTGCTGGTTATGAATGACCTAAATTGCATTTCCGTATCATTCTAATAAGGAAACAGTAACGTATTTAAGTTGATATAAATTGTTAGGTATACTAATGATGGAGGTTAAAATATGTCAACCCTTGCACTCAATACAATCCTCTCAAATTGCAACTTTTAAAAATAGTGCCAAGTTCAAAAGTAATAACGCTTTTGGCTTCTAGGTACTTTTAAATGAAGTAGCAAGTTGATTACATATTATCAAGTTTTGCATGCCATTTTCGGTTAGATGGTCATATATAGTGGAATGAAACATAAATCATATCGATATGACTACATCTATTTTCGAATATTCAAATCAGCAGTATAAAAATGTCATTAGCGAGTTTCTTTTCATTCATGAGATTTTTTTAACTTTTCCGTCTTTTTCAGAGAACAGCAATGCGGGGTAAGCCATGTTCATGCATATTGTGGCGATAATGATACCTTATTACATATTTTATCTGACTTGTTGATTATTCGAATGAATAAATAAAATAATTGTAAACACTAAAACATAAATGCCATGATATGAAATATTTTATTATGATTGCGTTAGACCGGAGTATTCTTTTTTAAGTATAAACCGCTGGCGACGTATAGATATGTAACGTTCATCTGGTTGTCATTTTCGACCACATATTAGTACATGATACCTTTTTCTTAGCTGTATGTGTTATTAATGTCAGCAATGTAGACTTCAATGAACCTTTATTGACTTTACATTTTACAAAAATGCCAAAACTTTTCTATTAAATACGGTATTCCAGCAGAGCGGATAACAGATATAAAGCCGATCTGGGTAGGGATTGTGGGAACGACAGGCAGGAACCAGATGGGAGATCAGAAGACATTGAACTTAACACGTATGGTAAGTTACAGTCTTTCTTCACTTACAAGAATAATGTATCACTAGATTCAAACATGCGTGCTTTTAAGTGCTTCTACATAACCTTTAACACTTCAGAATCAGCGGCAATATCATCAAATGTTTTGATCGAAGGAGAGGAAAGGCCATTACACGAACATCACTCTTCAGTGATTCCCCTCGACGGTAACAAAGGAAACAAGAAAGAGAAAAACACTCAGCTAAGTCTTATCCCACTGTATTCTATGCCAAATAAGGAGAGGGAAAACAAACGTGAAGGAAAGTGGATTTTTTTACTCGGTCCTATGTTAATGATCAATCATCGCCACTACACTCTACTGGAATTTATGCACTATTTCTAAAAGGGAACCGCACATCAAAAGTAAGTCATACACAAGATTCATGAACAATGCAATGCAGCATACAGTTATTATGGTACGATTTGGCATATCTGTCTACTGTCCGGTATGTTTAAAGTACGAAATAGTACCCTTTCTATCGTACTTCAAATCAAATAATTTTGTCAAAATATTATGAAACGTACGCCAGTTAGTCATTCTGAGAGACTCGCCCAATGATATGTGTATCACTAATATGTAGACATTATCAAATTATTTGTTAAACTATGATCAATATTGTTCTCACTTAATCATCAACTTTCGTAAATTGTTACTGCATTAAAATTAAATTTTTGATTTTTTGTTTAGATGGCACAGGACCCTAAGGGAGACGTGACCTATGCCGAATTGGATCTGACAGAAAGTGGTAGCCCTGGACGAAAGAAGCAATACAAACCTCCCGAGACAGAAAAAACGCAGTACGCATCGATACAATTCAAGCCATCAATTCAACAGGCTTGGTAAAACAGTGTCATATTCGTCGACTACACTTTGCACAAAAAGCCGTGGCAAATCTTAATAACATTGATGCGCTCATTTATGCCTAATGAAGATTTATTAGAAACATTTTCAGTATTACACTAAGTAGGGTCTTTGCCAAGTGCCGGCAGGTTCACTTTAAATGTCGAATTTTGATTGAAAACTTTACATATGACAATCAAATTTTTCGCGTGCTGAGTACATTCACATATAACGTTTGTGTCGTATTTTATGAGAACGTGCATAAAGTTTAAATCCCGTATTTAGTCAAAAACGTTTAATGGAAAGCTTAGAAGCTGAATAATTTTTGTAGCTTGCATGGAATACACTTTGCTTGTTCAAATGATTCAATTAAATTGACTTATCAATCATTATACATTAATTTGTATAACTACAAATGAAAACTCAAAATCTAGAAAAAATAGACTATATACTTTTTAAATATACTCATTTTTACCTCGCGTGCGCATGCGCGCAGCGAGGTTATGTCGCAGCGATGTCTGTCTGTCTGTCTGTCTGTCTGTCTGTCTGTTGGTCCATTTTCTCAAAAACGGCTGAACGTATTTCAGTCAAATTTGGTAGACATCTTCAGAATTCAAATGGCTAGAACTGAAAAGGTTTTGGTGGGCGTGGCTTTGATATTAATGAAGTTATGAAAGTTTTAATTTTTCTGTTACGCCGCGTATGACAAGTGAAAACAATCGACTGTTTGAGGGCGCTGTGAAATGTGCTTGTCCAGGTTGGCTACAGCTGGATAGCTCTGGTTTCAACCACGGTCCCTCCGTGTTTCAACCTCGTATTGAACATTAAAATATGATATTTTATACTCATTCAACTCACTATTCAAGATAAAATATCGTTTAGCAAATTAGCTTCATCCTTGGTAATTGATTGTTTCCCTCGCTGCTCGATCGCCAGAAATGAGTACATACGTTCTTAGCCCTGCGTACGATGCTGTGTGTTCCGCTACAGCTATTAATACCCCGCTCACCACAGCCCTGCAAAGACCCGTACGTAGAGTTGGTGACTTCAAATCCATTTTTGGACTTGACGTAAAAAGCCAAATTACTGCCGAAATTCAGCGTTCTTGGGCCCAAGTCGTATCCCTGCTACCGCAGCTACTCGATCGCTTCCAAAAATGCCAGTCGTTTATTCTTTTTTCGTAAATAACCGTCGATGTCGGCAACTCTCTCGCTAGCCCTGCGTACGTACGCAGTGTACGCTGTGCATTCCCTGTGTGCGTTCCTAACACACAGCGTACACTGCGTACGTAATACGTTCTCTACCTAGCCTCATGGCATGGAAGTGCTGATGAATAATAACTTTGGGTCAAAGGTATTGAAGTGTCCAATCAGGTTCGTGCACAGAGTCCAAGGCCATGACCTACTTCATGTACTGCTGCACTGTTTTGATTTTGCTTCGCCAAGAAACGTATTCGTCATTGTCCATAGAAGTATGTTTGCTCTCCTTTGAGGTTGTTTGTGAAACAAATTCCGGGATAGGCCTTGGAATGCATACGATCGGCATCGCGGCAGTGCATGTAGCTAGCCGTACGAGTATGGCGAGAGTGTCCGGCTTTGGCTACGCCGCCTCCCACCTCCGGTAGGCGGCGTAGCCCCCGGCGTAGCCAAAGCCGGACACTGTCGCCATACTCGTAGGGCTATGCATGTAGCGTACCATGCTTGTGTAACTGCCGAGCTCAACGTGCATTCACGGTTGATACTCGTGTACAATCATGATGTGTTCAATTCTGATGAAGATTCATAAGTCTTAGTTTTGCAGTCTTTTTTCCGTACGATAATCCTGACAATACGTGTTACTGTTAGACGAGGTGGCCATTTTATGATAAGTTTCAATACTGCACAGCTACATAGCGTCACTATCGTGTGATCGAGGTACAGCGTTGTTGAACGGGATACAGAAACTCTGCAGAGGGAGAAACGATCGTTGACATGAACAGTCAATGTACTTCAGCACGTAGTCCGCAGATAGCGGATCGAGAAAATAAACGTGTCCAGTAAATAAAGGAATATTTATGTACATTAACTCGATATTAATCAAATTTCCAGCTCATCGCAAAAAAATGTATTGCAAAGATTAATTTGTCACTGACAAATACTGCACTGTATGGAAAAAACAGTCTGTAGAATAGTTCAACTTCAACTGGTAGGCATAGTTACCCGAGACAAACACTTGTGTTGTCAATTTTGATTTCATTTCATAAACTTCATACTTCATCGAGTATCGTGTATTTCAGCCTTTGTGAAGCCATTTTATTGATATTTTCAATTTTTGTCTTGGCTTTGTTGTTGAACATGTTGAATCGTCTCCGTGGACATGTACGCAAAAGTGTGACGGGTCGAAGTGACTTGGGTACCTGGGGCCGACCAAAACCAGTGTGAATTACTGGGTCAAAGCGGACAGCGGCCGGGATGACGTGTTCCCCAAGCGAGCTACCTTCAGAAGTCTGTTTCATCGCAACTTTTAAAACCCGTCATTTATTTACTGATGTTATTCTCAGCATCACAAACATATACGCCTCTGCTATGTATCACAGCAAATAGTTATATTTGAGCGCCCCGTACATGGGATCCTCGTTTTTTGCGAACCCGGAAGTGTGTCTTGCTCAATGCATTTCCTACCCATAGCGAGGGAAACTGCCCGCGTTCCCATGCTCCCATGCACCCTTTTTCAATGCCAGTGCAACGCCATCTGTGCAAAATTTGTGGTGGTATGGTCCCGTTTGATGAAAACCTCTCTTATTCTAACAATGACGTAGTTGACTTTGGACTTCGATTTCGTAAATGTGATGTCCATGCAGTGAGTTTGGGTTGGCGCGCTTATAATGTAGTTCTGCATGGCAGGGCTGTGTGTTACCGGCGTTACACGGCCTCCCACCACAGGTGGGAGGCTGTGTAACGCCGGTAACACACAGCCCTGCCATGCAGAGCTAGCTTATAATGCAACCTTCGCCCGCCTGCGGTCCGATATCCCGCATTTATTAGCGATATTTATCTGTTTTGACTTGACCAAAGTTGGCAAAACTTGCTATGTACGTTAAAGATACTATGATACAAGATTATTGAAAGTCATTTGACATTTTTTTCAGCCAATTCCCAATATGCATATTTAATGAACCTTCCAAATTAGGGATATATACTGGCATTTACTTGATAAAATTTGGCAAAACATGCTGTGTACATTGATCATTATACCAGGTTATAACAGTATTGAAAGTCATTTTGCATTTTCATGTCAGCTAATTCATAATTTGCATAAATAGCTAACAAGCTTTCACGGTTTGGCATATAGAGCTTGAAGGACTTGACCAAAGGTAATTACACATGCTATATTGTGATACAATGACAGTACTCAAAGAAATTAATTATTTTTATTTCAGCTAATTACATATTTGAATACTTAATGACCTTTAGAATTGATCTGTGGTGAAATTCATTGTGTTGATCATAACACTTTAAATGTAGCAAAGCATGTAGCAAAGGTTCAAACTTGCACATAAATGCAATATATAATGAAACACGTGAGCATTTTCAGTTCATATCTGGTTGTATAATAGCGTGTAGAACAAAGATGTTATCTGTAGTACAATGGTTCTTTCTGAAGCCAGCCTGACAATCTGAAATGATATTTACGTTATCAGACCACTTAGTTAATCTGTCATTCAGGATCGCAGTAAATATTTTTCCTAATGCGTTGAGAAGAGAAATACCCCTATAATTGTTCACATCTTTTCTGTCACCCTTTTTAAAGAGCGGGATAACAATAGCGATAGTCCATTCTGACGGGAAAATTCCAGACTCAAAAATACAATTAAAAAGCTCAACAAGTAAAGGTAGAATAATGTCTGAGGCATACTTGTAGAACTCATTTGGAAGGCCATCTGGACCTGGGGCTTTACCTGATTTTAATTTTTTCAGACATTTTAACACCTCATTTTTACCTCGCGTGCGCATGCGCGCAGCGAGGTTATGGTTTAGGCGTTTCTGTGTGTGTGTCTGTCTGTCTGTCTGTCTGTTAGCACGATATCTCAAAAACGGCTTGGCAGATTCCCATCACATTTCGCACACAATTTGTTCTTTAAATTTGCAAGAACTGATTAGTTTTTGGTGGTTGTGCTTTGCGAATTTATCAAGTTATGAGTAAAAGAAAATTTGTGGCCTGTATAAGTCTATCGGAGGCTAAATAAGTATGTTTGAGGGCGCTATACTAAAACATTTTACACAAAGTGATTTCTGAATTCAGTCACTCGGCCGCGCTGATCGCTAATCTTGAGTTTTGACTGTTGATGTCGTCGTGTCGACGTTTGACTTTAAGAATCGTGTGGGTTACTCTGGACATAGCGAACCAAAAGCTAGATTATCGAAGGTTAGCGTCATAATATTTGATCAATGCATTTTTCTCTGAGAATGAGATGTAGAGTGACACTTTTCAATCTTGTGTGTGTGTCAGCGAATTTATATTCCGGCATGGTCTGCTGAGATCAGCATAATATTATGGCGACGTATTGACAGTCTGTGTCTTTTAAGTTGCTTTTCAAGATTGTATTAGCTACAGAACCAACAATGACAAATTTTTCATGAGATTTCCATGTTGGCATTGATGTTAAATCAGGAGCAGTAGGCTAGCTCCTGCCATGCTCCTGCGTACAATAGGTCTGCGTTTCCCGGCGGTACGGTGGTAGGCCGACGGCTTGTACCACACTGTCCACAGGACAGCACGTGGTAGAGGCCGTGTGCACAACCTGTACGCAGAGCTTCGAATACACTAGACAGAGTTCGTGTTTCCGTAAATTAGGCATTGAACTTGACAATATAGGCAATAACCAGAATCATCGACCATCGCCTGACAAGTGCACCATAGTCAGCTGTACATGAGTTGCGTGGCGTGGTGAGCAGGTTCCCATGGGTATTTATTTTTTGAAACGCGTACTTCAAAGGTCACGAACTCATTTGCTGCTACACGGCGCGGCACAGATGATTGTATCGTTTTTGGGCGCATTGAGATACTGTGAAGTAGGTCAACTCGTTCTACATGGCAATTATATGTGAAATATGCAGAATTTATACGCAAACGCGACCTCTGCCAGTTAAGAGCCTGCTCAGCCATTTGCACTTGCATCGACAGATATTGTTGGATCATAATTTTTCAAATGGTTTCTTTTCTTTTTTTTCATTGCGTAATACAGTGGGGATAATGTCAAATTTAGATAGATTGGATTAATTTCGGGAATAAAAACAATGTAATGTCATAAAAGCCAATACCCCAAGAAGTACTTTACAAAATGTGCACGCGAGGCAATTCAGTTCATATCTGGTTTTAATAGTTTCTTTTCAAGTAAACTGCAACTTTGGATTTCTATGGATAGTTTCAAGGTATAAAAATTAAGAGTGAATTGCCTTTGAAGAATAGGCAGTCGCAGAGTATAATGAATTTCAAGATTTATATCAGTTGACATGAAACTAACGCAGGTCGAAGTCCATAAAATCATAGTAGCTGAAATAATCTGTATCTTGATGTTACAGACGATGTTAAATAATTAACGTCATTATTTTGGCCTCATTCGTAGTTATCGTACACATCCAAATGTTTCTTTATCCGTTCATTCAAAAGCAGACATTCCATTCGACATTTATATGCCGATACATGTAGCACATAATTTCGCAAATAACTATCCCTTTTTGCAGCACTTTGGCTGTCGATTTGGTTGTCGATTTTCTGTCTACATATTAATTTAGTTTTTTAAAGAGAAAAATAGCACACTTTTAAAATATAAAGATCATTGGTTTGACAAACTAAGCATGATTTGTCGATTAAATACATTGCAATTACAATAATAGGGTGGATACAATTATGAGCATTATAATTTCCAACGATCGGAGTTTTGAAAGACAAGCCGATTTTAACATATTTACAAAATATAAATTAAATCGCTGACTTAATATAAGACACATTGCCTACATCTAAATTGCGAGAGATACCCGTAGGCAGTGGCATTGCCATATTGACAATGTTAAGTGGCGTTAGCTATCGAAGAGCGCTCGGGAGGAATTTTTCATCCTTTCAACCGGCGGGCAATTAAGGTCAAGCTTTACTAGTAGTCTGCGAGCAATTTAAAGAAAAAAGATAGGTTGTCTGGCTGGGAGAAGACTAATATTCAGTGTTTTCGGAAGGTTGCCAAAAAGGAAAGGGCAGCGGATATCGCAGAGAGACAGTGATGTGTTTTCTTGTGGTGTAAGCAGATGAAAGAAAATAAAACATTTTTTTTTCATGGGAATGTTCTCAACTCGTTGTGGGAGACAGCAGTGACAATATTTTACATCAAAAAGCGTTGACTATGGGAGTAGTATACAAACTTGTGTTACCGAAACTGAGGTGGCTAATGAAAAACATTTTTAATAATGATTCCAAATGGTAGCATTTAAAATAGTTTTTTTTTTATGTTTGAATTCCGAATAAGTTTGAATCATTTTAAAAAGGCAGTTAATTTTGAGTTTGTTTGGAATTTTGATTTTATATTCATTGTAAACGTTGCTTTACTTCTCAGCTTGTTTTATTTTCTATCGCAAAATAGAATTTAATTTTATAATTTTTCATTTGTGTTTTCCGCCAAAAAACAGTTAAAGTCACACTCATTATAAGCTTCCCTCTGATTTGCAATTAAACTTTTAATATTCAACATCAAGGTCATTCCGTTTCTTATTTTCTTTATGATTGTTGCTTCGATCTTCATTTTGATTCTAGTGTTTTTTATTTCATTTCTATTTATTTATATTTTAGTTTCACTCGCCTTCAGTTTGATTTTGTCCTCGCGTTAAAATCAAATACACAATCATTCATTTTCATCTTTCAACCTTTTGACGAATCTGCCAATGTTACGATCACACGATATGATTGGACAAAGGATTAGACTGATTACGTTCAACTGTGAGAATTTAATTAGGATATTTTGGTGAGACATCTCAAATCGCAATGCAATTTTACGAAGTTATCAGTTTCAATACGTTCTGGTTACCACGACTAGTAAGGGCGATGACAAGAACAAGCATGTGCCACCGTTGAATTATTGAATATGTCCGAAACCAGGAAGCTGACTCCCTGCACCAATAAAATGATATGTTTGTATCTTTTACATTAAACAAAGCTAACACGTGCTTATGTTGTCCCTTCAGAATAATTGGTCTGTCACTCACAGTTGATGGAGCATCTATCCATCACTCACACTTTAGTGTGCTTCTACTGACATAGGAATCGAAACCTCAATATAACAAATAAAGATACCATCGATATAAAATTGGTCGAATCCTTTCGCCCAGAGCTCTGTTCTAACACAAGGGTGAGCTGACAAAGTCGCAAACATCTAGCCATGTGTATTCCAATATATCAGCAATTGTTAAGGATTTGCTTGAGTAATTTAGGGAATTATTTCCTTTATTATGTTGCATGTGAAGGTTTCTTTTGGCATCGATATTTGCATTCTTATTGACCCGTGCTTAGTGGTTTTTTCTAATGAAACAATGTATACCATCCGGGTCTAACTGTCATGTGAGCATTTAAAAACTAAAAACTGTCTTAATAATATTATTTCAAAACCTTTATAATAACCGTGATGACCAAACTTAAAGGGAGTTATATCGGTCCTGTGTAAGCCTTTATTAGTTAAAGACATGTTTATGTTGAACTTCATAATTTCTTATCAGTATCTCGGCCGTATGCAGACAACGCGACAGGAAGTACATGTAGTTTCACTCTAAGGATATAAGGTTTGGTCAGATATGAGATTTGCAAAGTTGCATCGGGTTTATTTTACACGCCAATATTGTTTAGGATAACACTCCACTTTCTAATTCTGTTTTTCTTTTTTGTATAACGAATGACCTGAAAAAGAGAACATTGTGAAAACACTTTAATTACGTGACAAGAACAAGACTTTAAATTCTTCGTTGCTTCTAGTGCAGATCTAATTGTGAATTTTTTCTCTTTGAAAATTCGATATTCAGGTAATGCCGGCAGTGCTATATATGATTCAGACTTATGAAAAGTGTCTTAATTTTCAGAAAGAAACTACCGGAAACCCGGTTTACATGTACTTCTTAACAAGCATTTATAACTGCTACTACCTAATTAGCGATCATAAAGTGAAAGACAAATTTTGAAACTCGATTATGAAAGGTGCACTTCATTGTTATGAAATACGATGTTTTCAACCGGGACACGAACTCACAACGCACGGCACCCAATCACCTACGCACAGGCCAACAGACAAACCGCTCGGCTAAATCCCCAATCTCAAAAAAGATTGGTTCAATAACCGAGCTAAGGAAGATGAAGCAAGTTCGCGCTGCAAGGTAGTTTGTCATCCATGTACCAGTGAATATACATCAAAATCAGTTCCAATGATCGTTATAATTCAAGGTAACTATGAAATTTATAAGGTCCAAGGAACATAACGATGATGAAAAAGGCAATGGGGCCATTTTTAACCGCGAAATAGGATCAGTGAATGTTTGATTCAAAACGATGCTTGTTCATACGTTCCCAGTAACTGGTTTCTTGGTAATCATCATCGAACAATTACATGTTCATAATGTAAATGTAGAATTACGAATACATAAGAGGGACAGAAACATTGCAAAACTAATGTGCAAAAAAAAGCGGCCGCCTTTAACATTTGAAAGATGTGTGAAACAGGAAATAAGACACATGTATGGAAAAAGGCACTAATCATCGACCTTGATGCAGACGATCAAAATATTTAATTTTTTTGTTATTTTTAAAATTAGAACTCTGCACAATATGGCTGGAGATTGTGTTGTATTCTACCATAAATCTATAGTCACTATTTCGTCACATTTGAGGGGACGCTGCACCCAACACAGGATATTTTGCTAAAAAATCACCTTTTTGCAAAGTTTATTCAATTTAAATTAATATGTAAACCGAAGATTAAAATATTGGTTGGGTTTACCTTTAAGCTTGTTAAGCAGTCAAAAGTTGCATGATAAAGAAGTGTTAATTTTTGTAAATGCATGCAAATCACCCGATTTCCTGGCTTCTTTTTCCCCTCAATTTGAAAATGTCCAAAGAATTTAACTCCACTCTGGCAGGATCACATTTTCTAACTTTTTACATTATGTTCTTTAAATGCTATTTAAGAAATAAATTGTTTTGTTTGGCAATAATGTTGTTACACTTTGAATAAGAGGCATTTAAATTTTGCTGATCATGATTTTAATCAATGTTATGAGTGTCAGTCTTTAAACCCTTGCCATTTTAGAATGAGGATAGATAACACTGCATAAAAACCCTTTAACACTTACTGTATTAACATGGATTATTGCCTGTATTTTAGCTGAAGAGTGCATATACAGATGAATACAGTGAAGAATCCATTTTTTGTATTCAGCAAGCCTGTATTCATGTGGATTCATGTGAATTCACGTGTATTATACTATAATACAGGCAACTCATTAATGTGAATTTATCTGAATTATTGGGTTTTCATGCAGTGTAATGAGTTGCCTGTATTATAGAATAATACACGTGAATTCACATGAATCCACATGAATACAGGCTTGCTGAATACAAAAAATGGATTCTTGACTGTATTCATCTGTATATGCACTCTTCAGATAAAATACAGGCAACTAATCCATGTTAATACAGTAAGTATTATTGGGTTTTCATGCAGTGTTTCTCTTTTTCTACATATACTCTTCTTTAAAGTGAAATATTACATTTCTGAAAATAACGTCAAGTTTTTGACTTGAATTAATTTTTACCTTTAATACCAAAATTATGGTTTTTGCCCCAAATATACACCCTCCTTCATCCTTTGGGTAAATTACTGTTACTATATTAAACTTTAGAGTCTCTGCTTTTTGAAAATACATAGTATAAGTGGGTTTCCATGTCATCTTTGATGAGAAATATTGCTTTGAAAAAGTCTGTGTTGGCAACATGCAGCTCTACCTTAATCTCACTATTGATGTATGGTAAATCATTGCTTTTTTCTCTTTTGTGTGAATGTGTTATTTTTACCTCCTCATGATCTTTGGTTACTTTCTTTAGAATTGCCGACAGTTCGGCGAAGGGCGTCATTTGTTTGGATATATGTCCAAGCTTGTTAGGATTATCGAATCAATTTCAAAAATCGATAGTAATGGATATTTTATATCTAAACTCAACAAACTCTTTATCCGATATGGAGTTACTATAGGTTGTTCAATACAATGCCGGCAAGTGCTGTGGACTCTAATGCAATGGTGCTGAATACAAATAGTTGTAACTAAACAAATAGTTGTAACTATTTCTTGTTTTTTTTTCCTGCAGAGGAGTTGATGTTATTGGAAAATATATAGTATGTTTAAACAGATGGCTTCATCCATCCAATCTTTTTGAATTAACTTCGTTACACAGATTAAAAAACAATCATATTTTGCTAATATTTATTTGTTACTGTTGCCTAATTTATCTAGTAAGTATATCAACAATGTCTTGTCCGTATCTTTCCAATGGCACTCTATATCACCTCCTATATCTGGTTAGCTCTACGTATTTCCAGATAAAGTTAACGAAAATCACTCTAGAGAGCAAAGTTTAAAATGAAAGGTAACGTTAATTTCAACATGAAAACCCTGTTATACTCAGAAAAGAAGCACTGACTATTGCCTGTATAATCAACATTCATCCTTTCAAAAAAGCATCGACATCTGCTTTTATAGAATGTGCTGTCAAAATATCGCACCAACAGGCTGTAATTAACATTTCTTTACAGTCAAATCAGCTTCTTCTGTAGTTTTCTCAAATGGAAGTGAACTTATCATGCCCCACGCGTAACAATATTGCGGTACGCACGGCAAATATACGTTGTATTTGTACAGGGGACATCTTTAGATCTCATATTCGAAAGGAAAATTTAATCAACCATGCAACAGACAAGTGGCAGAAAAGTGCCTTTATTCATTTATTGTATGATGAGACGACACGTAAACGCAATTAAGCAGATACAAACAAAAACACTTAAATATTCGCATAGTCCTAGAGGGAGAGTGTTGGTTTAGATATGGTGGTTCTCATCTTCGATTCATTTGCCTCAATTGAGGACAAAGCAGTGCATACATGCAGTACTGCACAATACTCACTCTGCATGATGTCCTGTCGACCGTGCGGCAAAATTTTTTTACCGATTCGATATTATCCGCGTAAAGCTTACAATCTACTGCCAATAAACTTTGCCGTATGTGTGATATAGTTTGACAAAATATAGCCCTACACAACTGTAGTTAGTTGGATGAAACACTAAGTGATTATCGGCAACTCAGGGTATGCTCTGCATGATCTTATCCAGCTAAAGTAGACCGGAAAATTTATTTAAATACCAAGTGGAAGATGGCCATATGTATCGAATGTGGGTTATACCAGCAGTTTGAAATCATACAGAACACATCCAGTTTACAATCATCATTATAATCCTCGTGCTAAACAGAAAATTAATCAATTCGCTCTTTGTTAGTGAAAGGATGTAATTGCTTCTATGAACAAGTAATTTTGTACAAGAGGATGGTAAGCTCACGAAGTATATTGTGTCACAACACTGATTTGCCTAGACAGAAAGATCGGTTGCTCGCGAGCTCGAGCTCGAGCTGGAGTATAGGTTTTAAGGCTCTGTCACGGAAAACGAGCATAGAAAATCATCCTTCAGCAAGTCATTGTGAAGCCCATTGATAACATAGAGCAGGACATACGCAAACTTTATCCTGTGCAAGTGTGTGAAATGACATTTCAATTGACTCGTTATGCGAAATGCCATGCATTAACATTTTCAAGCAGTGATGTTTTGTTTCGCCAAATATTTACTGAGGCATTAAAACTATAAAAACTTATTCCCCCACCTTAACCTCATTACGCCAGCAGTATTTTAGAACGGAATTTCTACAAGAAGTCGACAAACGTGCAAGCTCCGTAAGTTGCACCTTGAGTTCAGTGCAATTTTAGAGAATGATATGATTTCGTACATGTCATTATCACACACCATTTAAGCTTAGACTTTTGCTTATGTTTGTTGATCATGAGGTATATTTGTTGACCTCCATCCATAAAGTTTTATTCAACAATATTATACACCTGTGTCTGCAATCTGCGGCTTTTTGCGAAACAGTGTACTAAGTTTTGGTATCAGAGGATGTCGAGACCTATGAGTCTAGGTGCAACGCGGGGTGTAATAACTTCAGGTGTGATTGGAAGCTTTGACTTCATTATACCTTTAGGTAATGCATTAGCGTGAGGAAAACAAGAAAAGTTTTTAAAAAAATAGTACTACATGCTGTGAAAAATGGTCTGACAAAAATTATCAATTAAAAAAAAATCTGGCGCTAAAAAACATTATCCAACATCTGCACTGCGCTGCACAGGTTGAAGTCTGAATCTTTGCACTTTAGCGAACGCATTAGATGCGTTTCCAGTCTACTCGCAATTGCGTGATGTAGTGTGCGATGAGCGTTTTATAAACAATTTAATTTGACTTTTTCAGATAAAATTTTGACTTTTTCAGTGAGGGACCGTTCAGGTTTTACGGCCGAGGAGGTCGGGCGGCAAAATCCAGGGGGGAGGGGGCCATCGTAATTTTGGAATCCGCGAAGTTGGGGTCATCGCTTTTTCACTGGTAGGAAAGGGGGTCACCACATTTTCAAAAACATAATACCTACAATAAAGTTCACTTTATGCCATGGCCATGATCGACCCTTTTTACCGGGGGCCGGTAAAGAGCGGCCCACTACAATAAAGTTTACTCTACGTGTGACCCATGACCCTCTTTACCGGCAGGCCCGGACTTTGCCAACCCACTACAATAAGCAGCGGGCTGCCTTCGGCGGCCAACTCATATTACAGTAGTATCTGGTTAAGTGCCTATCTCATCTTTGAAAGACCATTTACATGCTCGCGACCCTGAATTGTAGCACTGAGACAAAAAGGAGAATTTGCATAACAGTGTGATGGACATAAGTTGTCTATGGAAATGAAGTTAAAAATTGCCTTACAGTTGTCCTAATTAACAGACGTTTGCATGGATGTGGCTGAGAAGTTTGTGCACTGGCATCTCTGCTACACAAATAAAGTGCGCCGCGTACTGGAGTTTAAATCCAAACCGTGCGGGTATATTTCACATATGGGTTTTGGTTATTTTTCAGCCGGGGGGGGGGGGGGGGGTCATGACATTATTTCGTCTGACAAAGAGGGTGGTCATCTTTTTTTCACGAAAAATGCAGGGGGGTCTATATTTTTTTAACACCGGCGACAAGATTTTGCGCCCCCCCCCCAGGCCGTCAAAACTGAACGGTCCCCAATCTCATGGATTTTTTTTCAGTAAATTTGTTTGAGAGAGTTTTTTTTTATCTTTCGGCCACTACTAAATTTGGCGCTCAAAATACTCCACATTGGGAAAATTCCTTCATGTGAGCGTGTTTTGTGCCAAAATGTCCCGCTGTTGTCAAAACCACGAGCCATTGTTTGTTAACGTCGACCAGCAGAGTGATAGGGAAGTGTCTTTGTGCATTTGAGAATAACAGTCCCTATCAGGGACTTTTTCATAAATTCAGTACTGTGCGATGCTCCTGTTTGCTTCATAGTAGCAACTTTTTTTAGGGCAAGTAATGGGTGTGAATCAGTGCCATTTCCTCTTGCCTTTTTCATTGGAAAGACTCTACAAGTTGTTGTCCCGCTCCTGAAATTTTGGTAATTTTAACAAAAGCAACATGAAGATTGAGGACAAAATCAACATAAATAATTGTGACCAGGATACCTTACTAGTTCTCCCTGGGGTCGGCAAAGAGATCGCCATAAACATTGTTAGATTGAGGGACCATCCCTGGTAAACCCCTAAAATGCTGAGAACCATACAAAATTTCAAACCTCAGGGTGAATGTTTTGAGAATGTTACCTTTGGGCCAAGGAAAGCAGGTGCCCAGGGAGGGGAAGGTCACTTGGCAACACTTGGCAACCATGACAACGGGGGAGAGGACGACCGGATAATCATTACTGCTCAGGACCGGGACAAAAGAGGGTCTCAGTCCCTGAACCGGCCGAGAGGGGAGGGGAGATAGACTCTCCATAGAGTATAAAAAGAGCACAGGTAATTAGCGATACCCACCAGAGCGAGGAAACCCGGATGTGGGGAAGACAACAGGCAAAGAATATCCCTCAGGGGGCTAAAGACGAAATGAAGGGTAAAGATCTTGGACTACCAATCAGAAGATGATGATTTCCTATTGGACAGGGGTGAGGGATGACAGGTGCCCTAACACTCCAGGAGAAAAGATGAGGAACAACTTTGCCGCAGTAGATGGGTCCCTGAAAGGTCAGACGCGGACTTTTTGTCGAAAAGAAAATCATATTTGTCAAGCAAGGAAGTCGCCTACCGCCCGAGCAGACGTATGGACACCTTTACCCCAAACGATTCTGACATGTACCACACTCTGCCACCACCTGGCCCTAACCCTCAAGTCAGCGGAAGGATGACCGCCAAAGCCACAGTAGGGCCAAGGAAAGTGCGGGCATAGATCAGCCCCGTCGGGTGATGGCGCTGGGCCCTGTCACATAAAGGGGGAACTCGCACTATGGCACAAAGAGAAAAAGTCTTGTACCCGATTCTTACCCATAGGACACAGATGAAGATGTCCCCGAAGTTCATTCCGAGACAGAGGAGCTCCGCCTAAGGAGGATGTCAATGCCCAAGATGCTCGCTTTCTCTCTACAAGAATCACAGCTAAAACGACCCATGAAGCTCCTATATGTTGACTCGCCAAAGAAGCACTGCTCATCTACCTGTCCTGACAGAAGACTCATACCTGTCTGGCGAGAACCTAGCGCACTGCTTCACAGTTAGTATTTCGGCAAATCACTAAGAAGCCACTCACTAACCAGGATGCAGACACAGATACTGACGAAGCCAATACGGACAGTACGAGTCAAGAGGGTGTTAAGGTGGTATCGACCAGTGCTGAAGTGACACTGCCGCCAGGCCAAGTGGAGCAGTATGGAGAATGCCTTACATGGCCATGGGACCCTGGGGGGAAATGAACTTTGACCCCAATGTTACTGGAGACCCATTGACGACTACAAGAGCCATCCATTTTCCATGCCGATATCGAGCACACATAGGATGAAAAGAGCGCGACCCTGAAAGTGGATGTGCTGACCTTAACAGTGACAAATTGTTAGTGCAAATGACAAGGGTAGCACAAATGACATCAGGGAAGCACATCAAAACGACACTGAATTACAGTACGTGTACGAATGGGTGGATAGTGTGAGTGAGTCAGGTTAGGATGACCTGAAGCTGTCAAGTCAAGCTAGATAGCACTATTGAATCAACGGAGGAATGTTCCTAATCAGAGAAGGTGTACTGTAGAGGGAAGGAAATGAGGAAGAGGAAAAACGATTCGCCGCCCCTGCCTCAATAAAATCTGAGGTCATGTCGCTTCGTTCTAGAATACTGCAGGTGGAAGGTAAACAAATGACATCATTATAATCCAGCAAGAATATGACCAGAAGAATAGACTAGATCTTATCCTGGCAAATGCGCTGGTCGGTATAATATCTATCGGCATATTTTATTATTCTTTGGCTAAGCATTTAAATCTGATACAAACTTTTTATATCTTACAAGCATATAACATCTCCATTTTCTTTTCGAGTAATTTAACATCTCTCGACATTGTAAGGGTACTCCGGAGAAAGAACTCATTTACACAGAAATGGACGCGGCAGGGACGGTATCTCAACAACAGCAGAACGAGCCATCTGAGAAGAAAAAAAAATATTCAATACAGTTCAAGTGAGCAAATTTGGCGTGATGCCTTTGTTGCCATCGACAATTATCTTCCTCGGGGAATCGCCATGCGAGAGGATGTCGGGATACAGAAACAGCGTAGAGACTCCAAGTCTTCAAAGATAACACCGTTTATTTCTTATAAATGGATGTTACATATTGCCAGATAGTTCCTTCTCTCAAGATGTTGTCCCTTCGTCTGAGCTGGTGTTCGTAAAGACACCTTGTATATACAATTCAATGCGTACAATCCTTATTTACATACAAATGAAATGCAACGTCTCTCCCTGACGTATTTGGTGCCAAGGTACCTACATGTATCAATGCCCAAGACCATAAACACCAGAACAGTATGTACTTACTAGATTTCTCACATAAGGTATAATCATCGCACATAATTAACAAGTCTGAACCCGTCTGAACCTGATAATTAACCTTTATGCAGAATTGACGTCAAAGTCAATGAACTCTGTAACACCTTCAGGCAGTTGGAAAAAGATATAGGGTAAAAAGAAATAAGTGTCAACAATTATGACAATTCATAGGTCTTAAGACGTGCAGGCGACCATACATTAATATAATTACAATTATCAGACATGTAGTTTTTATATACATGTGCAAACTAGTGTTTTGATAAAAAGCGAATTATATAGTTTAGTATATAATGTGTTTATATGGAAGTTAATTTTATTTAAATTAATTGATATGAAGCCTGTGCAAAATAGTGTGTCAATGTTGCATCAGTAAGTATATTATACTAGGTTTGTATCCTATGTTACTGCCAAGGCTCACAGCCAAAGCGATCCATGTAAAGAATATCTGGTTTACCTAACGCAATAATTTTTGACCCAGCGAATTAGGTCATGTTACAATATCTAAGGTGGGATGCTTACATATATGCAGAATGCCTTCCAATGTGGTCGTGAAGGCGATCCTGTTCAATAGCATACACTGTGTAAGTTTAGGTCTTCTGCACGTTTGGTATGGACGCAAACTGGTTTATAGCAAAGATGCAGCAGTTCAAATGTTCTGCAAATTTAGCATTTCTATCTATTGCAATAAAGTTTTGCAATGTATATTTTGTAGTGCAATTTTATATTTACATCAGTTGCGTGTACAGACTATTTCTTGCAAAGTGTAATCGCGCTGCATGTTACATCTGAATCGTAATTTGTCATATATTTACTGTAAATTGTCAAAGATTTACGGAAAATTTAAATGGGAAATTAATGTTTTCCCCTACCTAGTTAGCTGTTAGGAAATTATTTAAAAGTAACGTTATGTATAAATCAACCAATAGCCAAAAGCTTTCAAGATGCTGCAAAATAGCCCATTTTAGTCGTGTATACTCATTTGTGTATATTCAAGTCAACTTTTCCGTTGTTTATACAAGCTTACCATGACAATGTGAAAGCGTGGTATGCGTTGTATGAATGAGATAATGTCATTCTTTCATCCCTTGCCTGTCCATTTAGAGCCAAACGCTAAATGAAAACCCTACAATACTTGCAGTATTAACATAGATCATTCCTTGTATTTATCTGAATAGTGCGTTTACGGATGAATATTGTCAGGAATCCATTGCTTGTATTCAGTAGAGGATATATTTGAATTTACGTAACTGTATTGTTTAATATTACAGACAACACGGTAGTGTGAATTTAGTATGAATGTAGTGCGAATTAACCTGACAGTGTATTACTGCCTTTTGAAGCGGTAGAATACATACATGTCAACTACATTATAGGGAGCTGAATGTATCTATGTTGTTGATTATTTATTTTCTTCATTGTAATGTTTTCATCGGAAAACTGTTAAAAAAGTGCAAATTAAACTCGACAACTGAATATCAACAGAGTGTAAATTCCTGGTGTTCTGATCATTCTAGATTTTGTTCTTTAAGCTACATAGTCTTGAGAGAAATTATGACCACCAACCTGGAATTTTAATGTAGCAAATTAAATTATCATGAAAGAGGATTTTCAGGTAGATCTGATAATGTTATTCAGCTTTCATCTTTATGAGCCATTGACATTAAGCCTATCGATAACAGTATTAATCATTTATCATAGAAAATAATAAAATATTAATCTTCTTGTTAGCGTTTACACTATCACGAATGTGCCTTCCAATCATCTTTATTATATTGATTGAGGAACATTCATTTACTGTGTCTAACGTCATCAGTAGCGTAAATAACAGAAAATAATATCTTGGCCAGACGATATAACTGCAAATCATCTGATGTGTCATATTTTGCTATCTTGTATCACCTCTGAATCTTAATGTCTATTGAAGTATTTGCCCGTATATCAAAATGTTTACTGTAGAACATACTTAGACATATTATTACGTGTGCTAAACAGACAAGGAGATCAGGGAAAAGACATGATAGGCACATTTTTAACTACTGAGACGGTTGTTAGAAAACAAACGTTGATATGCGATGAATACATTATTGTCCCCAACTTCGTCAATTTTTTTATATAAGCGAATTATTTCCTTTCGTGACAATCAGTCATGCATGAATGTTAAGGACCGGGAACAAAATAAAAGAACACATACTTTATTAATATGATGAAACAATAACTTGACTTGAAGTTAAAAGCAGCTGTGTTAGACGAGCCGTACATGACTACGTTTCAGAGATGTTTAGACTTAACCATAACGCCTTTCTCAACTGATAAGAGATATTTTATGATTATGTGACAGCGGAATTGATACTTGTCAGCGAGAGATACTAGTTCGTAAACCACTCATTTGTTTATATCAAGGGGTTTACGGAAATATATGATTCACATTCGCTCTCTGAAAACAGTCAATATTGCATGAGTGATTTAATATTTGCGCAACTGTAGGAAAGCAAACGTCGTAAAACTTTTAGTGATGAAAAATCGCATTGGCTTGAGTCATAGATTTTCATGCTAGAGTAAGTGTCTGGTTCATCAGGTGGAAGTATGGCAATTAGAGTAATTTGCAAACGTCTCCAATTTTCTCTTTCCGCTTGGCGGGTACATTTGGGCTACATTAGGCTCTGCACGTAGGCAGGTTTAAATCAATAATTTATATAAGCTCTCTGCATGGATGCGATAAATTACTACCAAAGTACATATTGCGGAATTAAAAGCAATCAAATATGCCGTCAGCGTGAGTCGTTTATTTATTAGCCTATTTATAAAGGACTGCGTTCACAAATACTTGACAGGGATAGGAGTAATTCAAGGGTGATGTTAACGTTCTCCGGCTAGAAGGGGAAGGTTTGAAGGCTTCCACTCCTCATACTTAATTTTTAGGTTCCACAGTTTGGTAGGTAATCTAATAAAATGATTGAATGATGCTCTTATGTTATCCCATGGCCGTAAAGTCATTAAAACTTACCCAACACAGAAACTGGCGAGCTGGGATTATAACACATGCATAATATTATTGTTCTCGATGTTTATCTAAAAGTGTTAGATGAGCCCAACGTTTTGACATCTTAAATGAAACGCGTAGTCATTGGATAAAATGGCTGTTTTTAGCATTTGTAATTACCCCTAGGCCTATGTACTGGTCAGACATCATGTTGCCTATTTAATATGGTTATAAACATAAACAATAGAGGGAAAAGTACCTCTCTACTGTCTATGTTCTGAACTAAACTACAAAAAAAATGTTACACTACTTAAAAAGTTTCGTTTGAGACGCCATGGCGAGTTCCTTCTCATTGGATTCTAACATAGGGGTGAAGATTTAGATCAGACGCTACAAGACTGCCAAAGATTCATATTCTCTGACATACATTAAAACTGAACATTTATCTACATTGTAACATTGAATATATTGTACAGCATAGCAGTCGAAAAATCCGAGCTTTGGTCATTGTCACCATGATGTGACGCAACAAACATGGCTCGAGGTAGCTCCATGTAACAAATGAGTCCATCGCCACGCTTAAACAGGATTTTTCGCGACGAGAATATAAAGAATCCATAGGGGATGTTGGAGGGTGTGTGTGCTAGAACTGCAATAAATTGACATCAAATTGTTCAAGTCTGTAACAGTCATATCAGTTAAGTAAATATAAAGATACAATCAAATTTGCAACACACGTGGTTGGGCCGAAAAAAATCATGGTGTCCCACCAGTCAACATAATGGATCCATGGAGTAAAATTTTTAATGTCCCCTACATCATGGACTAGGTCTGTGCCTACATGGATTGGTAACACTAGCGAAAATCTTTCAGGGTAAGTTTGCGTTCTCTAAAAAGTTTACACAAGCTTCACTAGGTGCAAATTGTATGCATTCAAGCCCTCTCTAAATAGAAAAAAAAATTCTCATGTTTTACTGATGCACCATAGGTACGATGCTGTGTGGACCTTTATGTACATGTTCCATTCACTATGTTACCCTGCACTACAATAGAGGGAAACACTGTGGACTAACACAAATCACCATATACAGACTTAGGTGGCTGCAAAGTTTAAAAGAACCAAATAACACATGTAGAATAAAAGAAGGACCTCGGCTACTTCTTTGGCGTCTACACACGCGCCACTCCGCTCTGCATGTCAGGGCTTTAATACGACTGCGGCGTAGTCGTAGCTGAGCACTCTACGTCTGCATAGTTTTTTTCTGTTTGATGACTTTAGTGTTGTAATTGTAGGGAAATTAGTGAAACCAACATTATTCGGAATCGCAACTGTCTTCCAAAGAGCATGAAGCTAGCCCCATGCAAAGAGTAATCTGAATTCGCTGCCCATATTGGGGTTGTCAACCTGATATAATAGCCTTTCCCCAGATATCCATCGATAAAATGTGTGCGCAAACAAGAAAAGTAAACTCATGAACTTTAATAGACGTGGTTGGTATCGCCGATTTCTGCAGTTAGCGATGTTTCACTAAAACGAACGAGAACTAACGGTTCGTCGTATTTCCAATCATACCATTGGTCAGCTTTTGTCGCATTTACGTGTCTCGTCGCAAATTCTGTAACGGGATGGGGTGGTACCTAATTAATTCGTAATTGTCAGCTCTGTTCGTCGCCTTTCGTCTCATTGTAATATTCAGTCGTCTCTTTGTGTTGCTGACGAGACCATGAACAAAATTGCAACAAAAGGGACTTCAATGCAGCGCTGTTAGATGGGGAGAACGTGATGACCGTACTTAGGTTTATCTCCGACCACTAACTAATGGCGATTTGTTGTTCAGCAAAGGGGAGTGATTGTGGTATATCTATAAGAAATTATATGAAGCCAAAGAAAACTGTTTAGTGTTTTATGGCTGGTATTTACAGAAAACTTGCGATATATAGACAATTCACAAGTAGGCCAATTTATTTGAAAATTGGCAACAAAAATACGTTTAGAGTCTGCAATTTCTTCTGAGGTTGCAGTCACTGGGAACCTTTTATGACTAGACATGATTCAAACAAGTTCTTATTCAATATTGTGGTTTCTGTACATTTGTGAACTGCAGCTGATTGTGTGGGGTGAACGCGGTACAGGAAATTTCGCCCCAAATCCAGGAGAAACGTTTGAATCACAGTCAGCCAACTGCACCGACTCAATTTTAACGCCTTCGATCATCATGAAAACATGAACACTGAACACTGAGTAGGTGAATGACATGTAATTGTATCGATTGTCATTACCGTCCTGACACCCATCTGTCATGCATGAAGCCCGTTTCTGATTGGATGGCATGAATGCAGCTGCACTGTGGTGTCGATTCAAAGCAGTACCGAATATTATAATGAGACGAAGAATATCATAATGAGACGAAAGGCGACGAACAGAACTGACGATTACTAATTAATTAGGGTACCACCCAATCCCGTTACAGAATTTGCGACGAGACACGTAAATGCGACGAAATCTGACCAATCGTATGCTTGGAAATACCACGAACCCTTCGTTCTCGTTCGTCTTTAATGAACATCGCTATTGGGAAATAGCAACCACGTCAAAATCTGTGTGGGGAAAAGCTGTCATGTTGAGATTTAATTAACAGCATAAGGGATATTGAAACGTCATGACATTTATCATTGCAAACATCGGAAATAGTACGAATTTCATCAAGTTCTCTTTAAAAACAAATTAGAACCTGTAACAACGAACGGAAGTTGCAACTGTAAATGTCTTTTTCAAATCTATATCCATAACTTAACAAATATTTCTTATCTCCCTACAGCATGCCGAAACACACAATACTGAGCCTGCTTATGTACACACTATTGTTGATGATTGAACCAGTGTTCACAATGAGGTTCATTTGTTTAAGATACAAATTTACTGGTCTTGGCAGGAAGGGTTCCACATGCTTTCAGGAGTACAACAAGATCAGTGTGTCCGATGATACATAAGAAAAAAATACAGTTGCCTCTAGCCCTTACCTGTCCCTTTAACTCTTACACCAATGTATGAATAAAGGTACTAGACAATCAATAATTCTGGGACAGCTTTCTTGCATTGGAATCTGTATTTAGTAACTAACTACAGATAAATGTATAACCTCTGTTTATAGGCTACTTTTTTTGTCGATACAGACATGTATCGTAGGTGTGTGCCATGGCCTTCACTGGGTCCATGACCTGTGTGATTGTTTCGTTATGTTTTGATAAGTTTTGTCGTGGTGTAAGCATTGCCTGTATTGAAACATTGAGTCACGCATTGTGAAAAAAGACTTACCTCGGAAGAAGTGGCTAAAGTTGCAAGAACAATGAATATGCAACCCTTTAACATAGAGTACTCTGAAAGATTTTCAAAAATTTTTGACATTTTAATACGAAGACATAACTTCCATACATTTTTCTGTTTATAAACCTGTGTTTCTTTTTGGTTCTACTCCCGATATCTTACATTGGAACACAAATTATTAACGTTGAATATAAACACAAGCTGTATATTTTCAATAAGAAAAATAAATTGCAGTCAAGACATCTGTTTACAAGCCTTGAATTGTTTATAGGGATAAAACCATAGATAGGAGTTGAAATAAACGGTAAAACCACTGTAACAAAATCAAAAATATAAAGACATAACTTCCATACTTTTTTCTGTTTATAAAACTGCGTTTCTTTTTGGTTCTACTCCCGATATCTTACATTAGAACAGAGATTATTCACGTTGAATATTAACACAAGCTGTATATTATTAATAAGAAAAATAAATTGCAGTCAAGACATCTGTTTACAAGCATTGAGTTCTTTAGGGGATAAAACCATAGATAGGAGTTGAAATAAACTGTAAAACCACTGTAACATAATCAAACTTTTAATCTATTGTCATTGCTTTAATAAATATTTGGCACTACAATAGTGGGGATATAATAGTTTTTGTTTATATAGAGACGTGGGATTTGAAATGTTTTTTGAGTGTGTTTGAAGGGATTCCAAATGCAATCCCCCAGTATCTGTAAAAATCCGTGGCACAATTCGGCCAACCAATAAACCAAGATTTGCATTTTCAAAAAAGAAAATCGAAATTGAGCCAACTTTCAATTTTTAAATGGTTTTATCATCTTGATTACTAATTTGTAGGCCTATTTCTAAATTTAAAATCTTTGGACTGAAATTGAAATATAGGAAACAGGTGTATACTGCTGTGAGGATGGCACTTTACGGCCATTCAAATTTCCCTCTGACAGACTCTATTTCCCACAATGCGTATTTCCGGTTTGTTTGATTTTTCAATTCCAAATATACCAAATGTCCAATTTTCCCATTTCATTTGGGGCGCGGCCCAGTATCTTTCATACTATGGCGGGAATAACTGTATCGAATTGGAATTAAGGTGTAGCATTTATCTCATTGTGACCAAATGTACTTGGGGCGGGGCTTGGTTACGATAATTGGCACAAGATACTTTTAAAAATTAACGGGAATGAAGGAATGGTCAGTTTCTTCGGCCTAGGAGGCCCGTGGATTCATGTGGGTTACCTTGTTTTTTCACTTCGGTGAAGGGGTCATCTATTTTGAAATACCCAATAAGGGGGTCAATGTGTTTTTAAATTTCGACGCTGGCTAACACTTGCCTAAAATGCATCAAATGCACCGTGATAGCCATGAATTTCATCGTTCAGTTTCAGTTTTCGGCGCGCCCTTCGGACGCGTAACTTTACTAATATGAGATTACTACAAAATACCGCAAACGATGCACGAGGACATTGGCGCAGCGTATCGCTCGACGCGAAGCGGAGGGTGATGCACGGCGCCAATGTCCTAGTGCATCCTTTGCGGTATTTTCGTGATAACCTTATTATTATACATCTTACATTCTTCACTGGGACATCAAATTGTCTAGCTGTGGAAACGCAGCTATCTGTTGGCGGGATAGGGTGCGTGGCTATGCAGGTCATCAAAAGGTCAACCCCGCCTTTTGATGACCCGCATAGCGGCGCACGCTACCCCGCCAATAATAGCTGCGTTTCCACAGCTACAAATTGTCTGAGTAGTGACCGTTTTAGTGCAATGTCAACATTTTTTCTTCCGATTCATAGTGCAAATGTAGAACGCTATCTCAGACGGCTTCAGCAAGCTCTAAAGTGTGTGTACTACACACGTACGTACAGAGCGCGCGAGGCTGAACAAACTATGACCAGTCCCTAACATCGTCTCACATACTGGAAGACAAGAAATAACTGTTTTACGCGCTATCCATCAATGTCGCAAACTTGTACGGTGTAAAATTGTGACAGCCATCAGCCAAATCAGAGTGCGACATCCACATTTAATTTTATCTGATTAATTTATTCATGATCAGCTGTCAATCTTTGTACGGAATGATGTTCTCCGTATAATGATCTAGGTACCCTGTTATAGTTTTTAAACCTTAAGCCGGCCGACTTTATGAATTGCATACACAACCCTATCAAAATTTTGACCTTGAAGGCGATCCATATCATGCTTGAGACAGTATCGTCTTACACTTCGTTCCCCGATTAAATCACAGACAGTAGAGGGGGACTCCCCTCCACTGTCTATGATAGGCGCAATTTGTGGCGCAATAAGCAATATCGCGCCAACAGAAACAATAATTTTGCTACGTGCAATCGCGCCAAACAAAGTTAAGTGATGCTATGAATGATAGGGTTGGCAGCTTTGCAGTCCATCGCGAATTTTTCAATTTAGCTCAGAATAGCAACCAAATTACTTGTCAGCTTGAAAGAACAAAGTGTGATGTTGGCTTAGTGTGAAATACGTTCAAATTATGAATAGAAATTAAGTTTATGAAATCGACTTTAGGACGATCTGTGCTTGGTGTTCCCGTTTTTAGAATGCACCATTCCCAGTCTGCCCTGCGTTCAGTGATACCGAGAGGCGACTCGGACCTGTGCCCCCTGCAACTTTCAGTGACCTTTCAAGAGTACACCCCTCACAAAACAAAGTGTATCGCTCTAAATACAACGTTATCATTGTACATTATACCATATAACGAGAATAAAACTTCGAGCATGACATCGGTGATTTAATTTCAAACTTTAACTTATACGCATGGAAAGAACGGTAAAATTTCGCACATCATCGCAGTGATATTGGGGAAAGGGTGACGGACATCGTTTTCATTACCAGAAAGTCGCAATGAAATGTTACAGTGGAAAAAGAGTGTTGGTAGACAAGTTTGCTACAGATGGGGACATGTGGATGCGCCATCCAATCATACTATCTCTCAAAGTCGGAGACAAATGTTACACCTTAATTCCAACTCGATACAATTATTTCCGCCATAGTATCCCAAAATGCTGCAGCCACGCCCCAAATGAAAGGGAAAAACTGGTTATTTGGTATATTGGAAATTGAAAAAACGGAAACAGTGCATTGTTCGAAATAAAGTTTGTCAGACGATAATTTTGATGGCCGAAAAGTGTCATCCTTACAGCATTATATACCTTTGTCAAAAATTTCAATATCAGACCTAAGATTTTAATTTAAAAATAGGCCTAAAAGTTAATAACCAAGATGATGAAACCATTTGAAAATTAAAAAATAGCTCCATTTCGATTTTCTTTTCCGAAGGAGCATATTAGTTTATTGGTTGGCCGAAATGTGCCACGGATTGTAAATGTACCAAAAAATACAACATGATGGATAAATAGAGTTCAGAAAGCGATATAAAATTCTTACCAACTATTCGCATGCTGGCGATAATTCACGACCTAGCACATCATTGTCTGATTATAGGAGCAAAAACAACATAGTAGAATTACCGACGCGTGCTGTGTGAGTCATAAATTTGAACATTAAAGAGAAGTGAAACATATCGGATGGAAGGGAAGGTAATACTGATAAGTGCTTAGGTTTCCTTATGCGATGTTGCCGATTACAAATAGTTCTTATTTTTCCTTGGCTTTTTCTCACATAAAAGCTGATGTAAATTGAAAATCATTTTGTTTAAACATATATCTTCATTTCTATCCAATATGTCGAGCTATAACGTTCGTGTAAAATACCGAAAACTAATGTACTTAATACATTTTACTGAGATTTATGTTTTTCTGTCTGAGAAAAGCTAGTAACTATATCAACAATGCCTTGTTTGTGTCTTTCTGATGATACTCTTTGTCGCCTTCTGTATTTGCAAATTCATTACTTTTGGCTGTATTTCCGGTTAAAGTTCACGTAGCTTATTTGGATCTAACGGGCATACTTTGCAATTAAAAATAACATTCATTTTACTTTCAACTTTGCGCTCGCAATATTACAAGCTAAGTAATGGTTTAAACACTGTCACAATATTCATAATATTGTGATGACTTCGAAATGTATGATCATCTTTCATTTTCTAAAGAAGTGTTGATCGATAGAAAACGTTCAGCAATGGCTTCCACAGGAGCCTACCGTCAAAATAATTCAACAATAGCTATTCAAAACTACTTTACATTCAAATCTTCCTAATCTATATTGGTTTCGAAGGGAAATGAACTTATCGCGCCCAATAGGTATCAATTGTTGTTTGTACAGCAAACAGGGTTACATCTTTACAGCGGATCTTTCGATTGAGTACTAAAACAAAAATTTACTCAAACTATTTAAGAGAAAAGTTATATTGAATCGCCTGATTGTTTTAATAATATACAAGGCAAATAAATCAAACACGATTCAATATATGTGAATAGATCTAGGGGAAGAGAGTTGGTTTAGAGATAGCGGTGCTCGTCTTGGATTCTGGTGAACATATGCCTCTCTTGAGGAAGAAGTATAGCAGTACACTTGGTACGCATGATGCATTTTAGACAATGAAGTTAAACAAAATAACGTTCTACCAACTTGATGTTTCCCCACAAATCTATTTTTCAGGTAATAAACGTTGCACTCTGATTCCATATTTTGTTCTATGCCATAAAAATGTATAATTCCGAATTTCAGCGTAGAAAGTTAGAGCAAAACCGTGTAATAGCAAAAAGGCTTCGGTTGCGTATCACCATGCGGTACCAAATCACTTGATCAAAAATAAAACATATCGTTTAACTAACAAAATCTAGCCGGAAAGTCGATTGTAAGGAATTGCTGCCGTGGAGACAGGATATACATCGATATATTGAAAAAATCCCAGTGCTTTCAACCCCCCAAACCGAAACAAACGTTTTCCGCTACGATTATATTGTTATTTATCAACAAGCGCCACTGTTTCCAGCAAAAGAAACATATGTTATCCAACAATTTAATATATTAAATGTATGTTCCTTTTTAAGGGACCTTGGCCACATGTGTGATATAGTCAAATACAATGCAGCTGTACAATATAACTGTATTTTGATATATGAGGCACCGATTGGCAAAATTAAAGCGACTAAATTTAAATAAAATCTAAAGTTCATCCACATTAACTTGTGTGATATAGTGAAATAGAAAATACAGCTGTACAATATAACTGTATTTTGATATATGAGGCACTGATTGGTAAAAGTAAAGTGACAAAATTTAAATAAAATCTAAAGGTCAACCACATTCCTAACATCGACGAGTATTCTGACACGACGACTAAATTTCAGTGGGATGAGGAAAGGTAACTTGACTAGTAAATGTACTTGGACAGTCAAAAATCCAAGAGTCAAGAAAGAATTACACCAATGTAAGAGTTAGATTGGCATTTACGTGTAGTACAGGAATAAGGTAATATCACAATGAGAGCGTGATTACTAGTCTCTGTTACACAGAATGCTCTGTGGGACTCTCTTCTGGCCGACCCCTCACCCCGGAAGTATGTCCTGTCTTGTAAACCTGACTATGTGATTACCGGATCAATGTATGTCCTGCATAGCCTGATCGCGCTAAAGACGACCGGATGAGTCTCTCTAAATACCTGTTCAAGAGGAACATAATTATCGACAGTACGATTTTACCGGCGGTTGTATATTGCACAGAACACAGTTTACAGTCACCATTGTATTCATCTTAGTAAACATAAATAAACACAGAATATCGAATGCGAGTAAGTTCCCAAATCAGATCTTCCTTGTTGGTGAAAAAGATATGTTTGCTGCTCACTATCATGTGATTTCGTACTTACACGATTAGAACTAATTTTGGATAATTGGATTTTCATAGTTTTCAAATTTCTCAAAAGTGTTAGGTGCCCTATAGCTGAATGTTGCAATATTACAAATTAGGCCAAAGTAAGTAAATTCTTTGTTTTGCGTCCACTCAAAATCCTAAAAAGTACGCGAGTAAGCGGCTAAAAACACACACTGAAAATTTAACACAAAATCTGTTTGCCTTTTATGGACAATTTCTGTTAAACTGCATGAATATTCACTCCTATCACAGTGTGACACACTGTATGATCACTGTATGCATTTCCGTAACAAATGGATCAAAATAAACAGTCATTCTTTGACGTTTGCTTTTCTCTTATGAATTTTAAATTTCTTTCTTGTGCTTTCAAAGTGTCCACATGTCTATACTATTGCACAGCAACTTGACAGCCTTGACAGTTTGAGGAATGGGTACACTATAACAGTATACAGTAGCAGTCTTTTGTCCTAAAGTTCTTGTACGTCTTTTTTCAAGTTTCTTGTAATGCCTATGCTCTGATGGAATGTCATAGTTTTGCTGAAAGGTGTCTGTTTTGAAAGAAAACACCAAACAGAAATGGTAACTTGTGGCCTCTGCATTCAATTTTAGAAAGATTGGGCATCAGAGAGAAGAAAAAATTTATGATATAATTGACCCTGTAGCTTCCTCCGGACCATCCATAAAACCAGCACCTTTCCTTTCCATCAAATAAAAGAAAGCATTTCGCGATTGTCAGTCTCCACACACAGACTCATCAGACCCAAATTTCACATCTATATTCCTTGCACTTTCGAAGTACCACACCGCAGATTGATTGAAAAGATGAAGTATCATTGCATAAATTGAAATATTCTACAATGGGTCAAAGCATGATTGACAAATACAGAAAGGCGAGTAGTCATAAATGGAGCACCATCTGAATGGAGAATACCTCACAAGTGATGTCCCAAGGGTTCAGCTCATGAACTAATATTCTTTCTAATCTACATCAATCATACTGGCGGTGAAATTAGTTCTGAACTCAACAATTTACTGACAATACCAAGACATATCATCCCTTGCGAAATTGTAATGATCCTGAAATTTTACAAGCTAATTTGGACAAGCTACCAAAAAATGAGTGAACACTGGCGGACGCATATTGGCTACAACAACCCTTTCAATAAATACTGAATGAACAATATTTCACTGGAACGTACAACTGAAGAAAATGATCTACTTCATTCTACCTTAAAACCTTCAAGCAAATGTGATAAGTTTGCAAAAAACAAACAGAATGTTGATCTCCTCAGACGATCATTGTCGATCAAATCAAAAAATGTCATTCTTCGTCTTTACAAGCAACTTGTGAGACCACAGCTCGAACATGCTGTTCAAGCTTGGTCACCATGGCTACAAAAGGACATAAAAATCTTAGCATGGCAAATAATACCTAAACTCCAACACTACAATTATCAAAATAGACTTAAACAGCTTGGTTTAATAACACTTGAACAAAGAAGAATTCGCGGCGACATGATTCAACGCTGGAATTAGTTATCAAAGGTACTGTAACCTTTCACTTGAGGTAGCAGCCGACTCGAGAACTTGAGGACACTGTCCCAAACTTCATAAACTAACCGTTTTCCTTAACACAAGAAGATACAGTAAAACCTGCCTAAATCGACCTTGACTGGGACCACATTTTACGGTCGGTTTTCACAGTGGGTCGGTTTGTTCAGGGTGGGCGTGGCTGATGGTCAAACACACAGCAATGGACCAAACAACGTAACTATTCATCAGACCATCACGCAAAGAATGACTCACACACAATAATGTTACTTTCATATACACACTCATATTTATTACTGTACATAATATGAGAAAAATTTTCAATAAAGTTACTCAAAGAAAATCATGAAAATTAAACTAATGTCCAGAGAAATGTTCATAAAAACCGGAAGAGAATGATCTGAAAAACAGGTAAGACTTGACTGCATATACGCCGACAACGAATTTCTGTATTGCACTGTATCAAATATTCTACAAAAATGTACCTTGTTGTGTGACTACAAGTCCGGGCTACAAGTTCATGAAAATACAGTGTAGTGTTCAGACTGGCTTGAAAAAGTTCTCGAGAGACGACTGCTTGAAGGTAAGTCTCTTCTCAACAATCTTCTGTTCAGTGAGAGTCTGTAGATCTTGAATGGCAGTCAAATACGCGGAGTCCTTGTTCAAAGCAAAGTTGCGTAGTTTCCCTAACATGGCTAAGACTTCGTTGTGTGTGAGGTTACTGCCGTCGGTAGGATCAGAGTTCTCTTTGAATTCGTTGCATTCATCTTTTTCTTCACTGTTTTCTTCATCGTTGTTTTCTTGTACTTGTACTTGTACTTTTTCAGCAAGAGTTGTGGACACTTTAATAGAATAATTACAAGCTGATGTCATTAATGCAGAAAAGTGTGACATTCAAGAGCAGCTACGACCGCCTACTACAAGTTTGAACTCTCACAGAGGGATTTTAATATACTTTCCCATGCCCAAACTGAACAAAAAGTACGTAAAGGCCTTTCGTTTACAGGACTGATCACTGGTTTATTTTTGTTTCAAGTTAAAATGGACGAATAAACCAAACTTTTGGCAACTTAAAAGACCAATTAACTGGGATAGGCCTCAACAGTTTCCGATTTTCCCGTCTGCCATACTCTCTGAGTCTTATGACCCAAGTCCAATCGGCCGACTGAATCTCTTTCTGTTCAAGTCCCGATTGCTCGCAATGACAATGCCTTTAAGTTGCCATGCAAAGGTTTCCTGTTCTTTTACTTCGATTATTTCCCTGCTTTCATCCATTTTTATCTTGACGACAAAGCCACAACAGGCAAAGCCACAACAGACAGCGAGAACGCAAGGTCCCGGCGGGAGGCTGAGAGTATTAAAAGGTGTAAATGTGTAGAGAGTACTGTTTTACGTCACCGCATGGTCCATTAATTTAATCTGACTGCCGTAAAACAGTGTTTCGTCGCAAAGTTAAAACCATGACTTGTTTTTGCGTCAAAATAGCGCCATCAACGGCGAACTTTTGTAGGGAAAGTTTGTGGGGTTTTTTTCCGAAAAATCTCCAAAAACCTAGGCGCGCGGACGCAAAACAAAGAATTAACTTACTTTGGCCTCACTCATAAAAACAAGTGTGTAATGTTAAAAGAAAAGCAGATGAGATTACATTTGTAGAATAAATCGGCATTGCTTCACCATCCAATTATCAAAAATTAGTTCCAATCGTGTTTTCGGTATGGTGAATGATAGTGAAGCACATTTTGTCTTAACATGGTTTTCCTAAAGTTATCCTTTGAGGAAAATTCAATAATAGTCTTTCATAGTCGAAAGCAAATTTTTATAGGAATGCGAATATTATTACCAAAATGTTACTTTTTAGGAAAGCATCAAGTTTACCCTCCGAGAAGCCCTGTCGCACTAACTAAAATGCTAACGGGGTATCATATGACTCGCGAGCATAACAGTATCTAAATAGTTTTGAAATATATGCACCATAAGCAAATGGAACGTTGCTCGACAAGTAAAGAAAGTTAATAATTTGAAATTAAAATAATTCGTCTTGTCATTAGGCTTCGTGTACAAAGCATTATGTCTTATTTGGATAAAAAGAGAGATATGAAGTTGTCGTCTCTTTTATCTCTTACTTATCCGGATAAATGCAATCAAGATGATTAATAAATTGGATTATTAAAAAAGAGGTCATCAATATACTTGTGTGTGTGTGTTATTATGTGAATATAGAAACAAATCTGCACGAAGTGGTGCATACTTTGTTCCCATTGTAATGCACACAGGTTGCCTAAATACCATGCCTGCAAATTTGATTAATATGTTGTCGATGAGAAAAAGAGGTATCTTAATTACCTCAACTTATGTTTGGTACAGTGTTGTGACTGAAATATGCCACGTTGCTTATGATGATAATGTACTTGTATCTACGAGATCCATTACTGTGAAAGAAGGATTGCTTCTCCAGAAGTAATGTTCTAGATTTAAGTTTTCAATTTGAGATTGTCAAAATAGAAAAAATCACAAATAAAAGTCAATTAAAAAATATGAGTGCATGCAAGTCAACTGATAAAATTGACAATATGATATATGACCATGGTCGTAATTGCAAAACATTATGTATCACTTCACTTTGGTAGATGAAATAATGCACGTGCGAAATAAAGTAATGTCTTGGTAAATAGCGCCACCCTGTACACCTCTTTAAGGATTAATCGCTGTTCCCGATTTGCACCTCGCGTTACTGTCACCATCTATTTAATGAAAGATGCATAGAACGAACGACGTTCTATAAAGTGAAATCCCTAAAAGGTGTATGTGGAGACAATAGAGATGTACGTCCGCTTTGAATGGAAACTAGACCAATTTAGATCGAAATTTTATTGAAATGTTTATTTGCCTTAGCGCGTTAGCTCTTGCAGGTAAGGTAAATCTCTCTTATCATGTTTAATTGTTACATCGAAGAGAGGCAAACGTCTTAGTGATCGATTAATGACATTGCATTGCTTTGTGTGGCAATTTGAAAATGGTGTAAATAATGATTTCAAAATTTAACTCTCGAGCTATTTATGTTTACTAAATAGTCGTCGCCCGCGGCTTGTTCGTCATAACCCCAAAAGACACACTGGTCAAGCATGGTAACAGTACACAGTTAAACTGTACTTCAAATGTCAGTGGTTATCCAGCATGGTACAAGGGTGAACAGAGAACCGGCCAGAGAGCGATAACTATTGGACAGAAAGTAATTGGTAATGACCCTCACTATGAAATAATAGGAAAAAAAAATAATGTTGAGTACAATCTCCATATACGAAATGCGGATATGAACCATGAAGGTATATATGAATGCAGTGATGAGATACAATACGATGTCCGGGCTTCTGCGTTTCTTTACGTCATCGGTAAGTCAAACATTACTCACGCTTTACATTTCATGAAAATGCCTGACTAGCCTATACTTTTGGGGCGAGGAATCGAAATTCTCTCCACGTTTTTTTTCCGGATTTATATATCAATGGAAAGCCCGTATTTATGGCAACAAGAATGAAGTTGTCTACATTTTAGCTCACGTGTTCACATATTGGCTAATGTCATAGCGATGTCTGTCTGTCTGTCCGTGTGTGTGTGTGCGTGTGTGTATGTGTGTGTGTGCGCGTGTGTGTGTGTCTGTCTGTCTGTCTTTTTACACGTGACGGTAACTCAAAAAAAGGCCTGAAGAGATTCAGGTCAGATTTGGTACACAGGTACCATATGCTACTTGCAAACATTGATTAGATTTTAGTTAGTGTGGCTTGAATATTAATGAAGTTATGCAATATCATGTATTTCCGTACAATTGTTTCCCTATGGAGACGGTAATGACAGTGTAGACATATAGCAAGAAATACTGCACAAAATTTCATGAAACTTTTCACAGATGACGATCTCAAAACATTATGATGATACTATGAGTGTCATGTTAATTATCTGCTCATTTGCATATTTGATGAACTTTTTTACTAGTAACATAACTCTGAAATTACTGCACCAAACTTGATGATACGTGCAAAACATATTGATCTGATATAAATCTAATTATACTTAGAAGCATCGGCAGTGTCAAGCTAATAAATAGCTCATTTGTATATTTTATGAAGTTTTATATTTAGTCATATAACTCCGATATAACTGCACCAAATTTGATGAATTCTGATGCAGATATTAATCTGACTGATATATAACTGTGGTGTCAAAAGTAATACATACATACATACATACATACATACATACATCTTACATACATACAAAAATAAATACATACATACATACATACATACATACATACATACATACATACATACATACATACATACATACATACATACATACATACATACATACATACATACATACATACATACATACATACATACATACATACATACATACATACATACATACATACATACATACATACATACATACATACATACATACATACATACATACATACATACATACATACATACATACATACATACATACATACATACATACATACATCACACATACATACATACAAACATACAAACATACATACATACATACATACATACATACATACATACATACATACATACATACATACATACATGCATGCATGCATGCATGCATGCATGCATGCATGCATGCATGCATGCATACATACATACATGCATGCATGCATGCATGCATGCATGCATGCATGCATGCATGCATGCATGCATGCATGCATGCATGCATGCATGCATGCATGCATGCATGCATGCATGCATGCATGCATGCATGCATACATACATACATACATACATACATACATACATACATACATACATACATACATACATACATACATACATACATACATACATACATACATACATACATACATACATACATACATACATACATACATACATACATACATACATACATACATACATACATAAATACGTACGTACGCAAATACATTTGTTGTTGAAAACAACTGTAAAGGAAAGAAACTAGGGTTATTATTGATTTGCTGATTGATTGAATAAAATTAAATAAAGAAAAACATTTTACCGCCGATGACCGCTAAGAGCTTTCGAGATGCTTTACGTTGCCGCTGAGAATGTTCGCTTTTATTCGTGTTATTATGCAGCCGATGGACCACAGTGTGGCGCTTATCCAGGCAACGCTGTTATTGAAAATGAAGAAGTTGTTTTCAACTGCATAATGGACAAGGCTGTACCTCCAGGTGAATTGATGTGGATTATGAATGATGAAGTGGTATCAAGAGAGGCTGAGTCATTGGTGCATGTGTGGAGACACAGCTTTCCTCGAGGAGAAAACGGGTCGGTGCTGGATTGCAAGTTACATCACCACACTCTACGGCCACCAATGCCATCATGCGAAGACAGATTACAGATCAATGTGCAATGTATGTTAAAAGCATTCATTGAAAGTCATTTTTGTGACATTACGTTTTTGCAATATCCAAATCTAGTATCCACATAACAATTTTGTTTAACTTTTTTTTCAGAAGTGTGTTTAGATTTTTTCCTTTCTGCAAAGTGGTTGCGACGATTTGTTTTAAACAGCGTGCTAAATTACAAATAGGAATTATTAAGGATGAACGTGACTATGATTTTGGTTGTTCAGCAAGATTTACCGTTTTAGCTAGCGTGTTAAAAAGCGAGTGAATATCGCCCCGTTAGATAGACAGACAACGTTGTCTGTCTGTCTGTCTTATTGTCTGTCTGTCTTTCTGACTATCCGCCTGCCAGCCGGTTGCGCGACACATCTCCAACGGCCTAAATTATTGAAATTGAATCCGGTACATTATTTCTGTTAACGAATTGCAAATATCGACTAGCTATTTTTGCACAGGTGTACTATCCATATTAAAAGCCAATAGAGACATGTATTTTAACCCGCATTTATGATGCAGTGAATTTCGAAATAGCTTTGAGTTACAACGTGCTTGGGTGATAAGAAAAACGCTCCTGGCGGTAGAAAATGACGCCACTTGCATTCAATACAAACGTTCTTCTTCGACAAAGTTTGCAACAATTTAACCCAATACGACGTTCACTGTGCCAAAGTCAATATCGTCAGTGTTGCCGCGCTTCCATCGAAAAACTCACCCGTACACTGACTGTTTGAACATTCTTATATCTCCTTTATCACATTTCCCGACGATAAAATTGCACACAACGTTAACGGTAGGTTTTTTCTCGGTACAATGTGTACGGTTTAGTACAACGAGTGATGTTTCCTACACACAACGTGATCTGCGAATGAGAAGGATAACGTTCGCGATTGATGCAGTTGGAGTTATTTTCTACCACCAGAAACGTTTTGCTAATCACCCTAGCACGTTGTAATTCCAAGCTATTTTGAAATTCACTGTAAATACACATGCCGATAAGATACCGAAACAAAGTTTTACAGGGTTAAACTTTTAATAAATACATCGTGTATCAATTATGTATTTCCCATGAATTTCTGAGTAACGGCTTAGATTTATCCGTGTGCGCTTTTGTTTTTGGAATGCATTTCAGTTGCGTCAATTCACCTTGTGTTATGCCTAAAATTTTATCATGAATTTCTTGCTTGAGAAAACCCGAAATGAAACGTTTGACCGCACGGCTTGACGTACGTTGCAGAATTGAACATTCGCAGGGCAGGTGTAGAATTATCTTGGCAAAACCTAAATACAGAACAAAGATAGCATAAAAGTGACACCTGATTGTCAAAAGAATCGATTTCAACCTGTCAGCGTAAAGGATGTAGCTCGTTTGGTAAAGTACCAGGTTGTAATAAGAAAAAGTAGAAAGAAGAAATCACTAACCTCTACAGGAAGGATTGTCAAAAGAAATAAAAAAATCAAAACAGCGAATCAATTTTTTCCAAACTTTGTTCTTTAAAGCTTATCTTAACCTCCAGATAACTAGCTACGCCGCTCGAAATTATTCACGTAAATAGGACTTTAACATCAGTCAAGGCCGTATTTCTTGTGTTTGCTGTGGTTTTTTCTCATTAAGCATGCGTTGTCAAGTGAAATTGTAAATCATAATTCTCAACTACCGTTCTCATTATAACAGTCGCAGGTTCAAGGACATTCAGGAGGGTACGTCATCGACGTGTCTGTGGCGGATTTTTCAAAACTATTTTTAAGAGCCTACTATGTATGCGGTCATCAGGGCTAAACCTTTGCACATCGATAGTTATATGCCATCATATTGTAGAATATTCACTAATTGACACACAAAAAAGAGACATCCTAAACGTCTTAAATGATTAGTCGCCTTTGCTCGGAAAGAACGTGATATCATTATCTCCCCCACGCATCGATCGACCTGCTTGGGACTGCCGTGCTTCCGATATTTTGCCTCACCGCCTTGTTGGTGCACGGGCCATGTTTTTATTCGTTGATTAGGAACTAATAACAGAAGATTTAGCTATTATTACATCGGTCAAATAAAAATAAAGTATTGAAGATGAATTGCTTTTATTGATCGGCAGTAGAGGAAAGAATTGTTCAGTAAATATTTAATCGACGTACATAATCAGCAAAACAGAAACTATATATGATTTATCAACAGAGAATACAGGTATTTCTCTTTCTTGACGGATAGAACAAAAATAGCCACTATTTTACCTATTCAATGAAGTTTCCTTATTAGGAACATATATCTGAATTGACTAAATATATAATCACGAAACATTCAATGTACATTAATCTACGCTGTGGTAAAAATTATCGAAAGCCATTCAGCATTTTACTTTCGATAATAACTAATTTGTATCTTTAATGAACTTGGTTTCATGAATGAAACACATTTTAACCCAGATGCCCCCACTGTTGCAATAATTGGTGAGAGCACGAAGCAAATTAAAGAAGGGGAAGATTTTAGCGCCGACTGTGGTGTAACCGAAGCAAACCCTGACGAAATAATAGATATACATTGGGCTAGCGTCAACGGAACAAGGATTTCCAACAGCTCTTCACTTTTACTCAAGGATGTAGCAAGACAGGAAAGTGGTGAATATAAGTGTGTTATGTCCAACGTCTTTTACAACGGCGTGAGGGGTAATGGAACAGCAACAGTTAAAGTGGATGTACAATGTAAGATCGTATTTTTTTCTCATATGTTAATCGTCAAATGCTCTTTCTCTTGACAAAATATACAAACAAGAAAGACCATTAATTATACCACATTTCCGAGTAAAACCAAAATGAACAATAAGCATTTAGCATTTTATTTCAACTGGTCACTTTCCTTATTAGGAACATATTTGTCTAATTTGACTAAATAAACAAATCACGAAACATTCTCTGTAAATTAAACCACGCTGTGGTTAAAATTATTAAAAGAAATTCAGCATTTTACTTCCGATAATAACTAATTTGTGTCATTAATCAACTTGGTTTCATAAATGAAACATATTTTAACCCAGATGCCCCAACTGTTGTAATAATTGGTGAGAGCACGAAGCAAATTAAGGAAGGGGAAGATTTTAGCGCCGACTGTGAGGTAACCGATGCAAACCCTGACGATATAGTAGACGTATACTGGATTGGCGTCAATGGGCCAAGGGTTTCCAATAGCTCTTCACTTTTACTCATGGATGTAGCAAGACAGGAAAGTGGTGAATATAAGTGTGTTATGTCCAACGTCTTTTACAACGGCGTGAGGGGTAATGGAACAGCAACAGTTAAAGTGGATGTACAATGTAAGATCGTATTTTTTTCTCATATGTTAATCGTCAAATGCTCTTTCTCTTGACAAAATATACAAACAAGAAAGACCATTAATTATACCTCATTTCCAAGTAATGTGTGAAAAAAATTATGAAGAAAAGAAATTCAACATTCTTCAAATTGAGCTGACAAAGATAGCTCAAAAAATCACAAAAGAAAAAACAAAACAAAACATCGCAATGACCATCACCCAACTATTTTTTTTTGTCCATCTTTTCATATCAATCTTTTTTTTAGCATTTTCTGCATATTTTCATTATTTTTGTAGCCTACCCGGACGCATACATTTATTAATTTCCACGACATGGGGCAAATTAAACCTGTATTGATTAATTTCATATTCCTTCTTAGATTTATCAATTGTAAACATGACGGTAACACCCAGTTTCTATGCCACTGAAGGGGATGAACTATTCATATATTGCCAAGCAATTGGCGGCAACCCTGGTCCACGTAGGCTAGCTTTGTTGTTTGATGAATATGTCATCGATGAGAGTGAGGGACGAGAATTGCACTTCACAATTGATAGTATCAGACGATATCATAAAGGCATATATCAATGCAATGCTAACACTATATACTACGATGGTAAAGAAGAACAGTCATCTTATTTGCAAGAAATTGTAGTTTACTGTGAGTATCATTTCAAATAGCATGGCTACTTCCCCTTTTTAATATTACCAGTCTTGTCATCAACGAAGTATAAACCTTTCACAAATTTCCTGCATCTCTGTCCCTGCTACCCATGCTTTTCCAAGTCAATTATTCTGATAATATATTTCCTTGTTAGTGAGTAGAGTGGAGGGTGTTCCTGTACTGTCTATGGTTAGTAAATATACTATTGTCACAAGTTTGTCTAGCATTTTCTGTTTACTTTGTTTTATTCTTAGAGGCAACCGACAAATGCTACTCGTAAAACAAGTCAATTTCCTAAAATGAGAATTGATGGCAGTTTGTTCACAAATTATGTTTAAACTGTCTTCCGGACGACACTGGAAACCTGTAATGACGTATTGAGACGTAGTCTTTTTTCACTGTAGACCTACTTATTTAGCTTTCAAAGTTGGGGGACGGTTCATAATACCGCGGACTTTACTACGTTTGACAACTCACAGTCCCTCTATCACCAGGTTTTATTTATGTAAAATATCATCAGTCTTTTGTTTTTATTTTTGGCCTTAATCACCTCGAAGCAAGAACAATTATAAAATGTCAGATTTATTCACGTATCAACTCAAATGTCAAAATACTATCTGAAACAGACATGATGTATTTTTCGGCATCAATAAGTAGGAATCGTTGAAACATTGTTGAATGTCGGACACTGTATTGATTGACATTACCACAAAAAGATGCATTTATCATCTTAAAGTTCATTCGAAGTGGGTACACTTTTGAATATCGGACTTTGAAGGGTATCGGCTAACATGTAAAATGTTAACAGACGCGGACGTTAATAATTTGTTTTTGGTCGTAATATGTTCGGATGAAAACAGTTTTTAATGTCTAACTTCATTGGTATAGACAAACGTGAAATGCTCTCTCTTTGGGCCCCAATACGTTTGGAACGGGAACAGTTCTGAATGTCAGATCTAGATTTCATAAGGCATTGATACAAAATGTAAACCAACTTTAGGAATGGACGTTTTATTGGGATTCTTTATCGTAATTTGTACGAAGCAGTGGATTTAGGAAGTAGAGGTGGATCTGATGGGTTGTGAAACACATAAACATTATACGCAATATCATCAGAAACATGGTAAATATATAGTTTTCGGCATTTTAAGCATAGAACGGGAGCATTTATAACCACACAAGTATCCTAAATAACACCAAGCAAAGAACGTCATAACGGAAATTCCTTCATTAATCACGAATATTAATGTGCGAAATGGTAAAGTAACATAAACTACAATAAGATGCCTATCAGTTGTGCACTTGATCATAATCCGTCATAGATCAAAATAAATCATGCGGGTGTATGCTAATTTGTGGACTATGTTTACATATTCCCCGGATTTAACATGGGATAGCAATGTGCATTTGCTTTGATTTTTGAAAATCATGAATTACACAAAATCACTTCTTAAGTAACTGGAGACAAATCTCAATGCCAGGGCATAGTTCAAGTTGTATTCTTAGAGCATTTTGTAAAACATAACAGAAAATGAGCAATTTGGTATGTAGCTACCTTAAGAAGGTTGCACCTATTTTACCCCCCAGATTCTCCTAAGATTGTCACCCGGGAGACAAGATCTGTAGCATACTTAGGTGAAAGAGTTCCAATGACATGTGAGGTGCAAGGATTTCCAAAGCCTGTAGTAACTTGGTTTGATGGAAATGGCGACTACATCCCGCGCGACAAAAACAACAAGAATATAACCGAAGAAGCGAATGACTGCGAAACGACGGTCACGAGCACTCTGACCGTCACTGTAGCCGACGAGACGTATTACGGGAAATACTCATGCATTGCATCAAACAATATTTTGCCCGATGATGAACATACGATGGAAATAGTTGAACTAGGTGATTCAGATTATATTTTCGTAGTATAAAATGTTAAATGGTTGATGTCTTCGATATCTTCAATTTTTATACTTTGATATTGCAGTTTCACAGAGTAATGATAGACCTGGGTCTAATTACTTAAAAAGGTTTCCTAGTAAAGTTAAAAAGCTCCGAGGCATAAGGCAGTATGGATTATATTTTAATTACATTCCATTGAAGTCGTTCCATACACCTCAATTATTTTTGTTGTGTTTTTGAACTCATACAAGTGATTCCTACAGATTATCAATGGATCGTACAATATAATGAGTGTCATCTTATCGGGTCTGTGATCGATATTTTCTACATTTTAGATTGTGGAGGAAAGCGGAGTGCTAATCAGGCAAATAAAACTTATTATGTGTTTCGTGTTTTTACTCCCTGAGCAAGATAACAAAATAACCAGCCACGTCTAGTTGCTAAACCATCTTTGATTGCCCTGTTTATCCATTATTCATCGAATATTTATCGTGACTGATCTGGTTTGTCCTAACTCCAACTTTAATGTTTTACAGGTCAAAATGAAGCAATTATAATAGACACTCATAGATTAAAAAAGTATATGTTAAATTGTTGAGTTTTCGTTTCCTACTTTTATTACCAAGTTTAGAAAAATTAAAGTGTCGAAATAACCGTTAGAAATGAAGTAGGACTTAAACTTTAAAGTCATATTGTGAACCATGAACAAGTAATTATTGTGCTAGTGTAACTGTCAAATTTTAAAATGTCAACAATGCTGACTTTATTGAAGAGTGCTTGCCTTAAATTATTAAATCTAGGAAAGATGATTATTACACTTAATAATAGTTCTTTCAGCGGGGCTTTTCTACAATCATGAACATACCAGTAAGAGTCGATCATCGTCGTTTGGCACGTCTCAGCTCAAATCATTCTAGGTGTTATAATCAAGAGACGATTACGTGTTATACACTGCAAGTTCAAAATCACTTGAATTTAGGTCATATAAGCGTTGAATTACTTAACCTTATAGATCGCAGGGAATTCATGTACACAGGACCAGTAACATTTTTTTACGATGATTTCATTTTTCCTAGGTTCATATTTAGATAGCACTATCATCAGTCTTACATGTGGCGTATTCATTGTGATTGTAGTTGTTGGAAACGTTCTCGGAGTTCTATTGTACAACAAATGTGCGGCCAAGAATCAAAACAGCAACACTGGTAGGTAAGAAGCATAAAGACACACCTCTGTATCATTAACAGGGCACCCACGGTTCAAAACATGGACATTGGCCTCTGCGTTATTGAAAAAGAGATTAGATATGTGATTTCGGAGATCGGGGAATTAATCGTTATATTCGTGTGATAGGGGTCTAAACTTAATTAAATTAAACTTAATTAAACTTCAGCAAATGTTAGATGAAACTGTTAGATATCATCATCGATTTAAAGGAGATTACAAATTGCATATGCCTGTATTTGCAATGCTTATAATTGGAAAGGAAATGTATGAAATTCGGAGACCTATACCGAAAAATTAATCTCTCTGCAGAAAAAAGGGAAACTTGTCCAAATATTATATTAATTTATAGTTGCTCTTACAAATGTTACAAAACCAATCGGACTTGTTCGTTCAATATATAGAGGTGTCAATATTTTCAACTCCTCCAGTGTTTGCTCAGTTTCATTTAACACGAGTTAATCCTGACATCAAAACGATGAACTGACACGAGAAACCAAGGTTCAAACATTTGTCTGTCGATATGCATTGCAGAATAAAAATAATCTAAAAAACTATTTTATTTTCGTTTCAGACTATTCCAATGCGGGGTAAGTTATGCCAACCAGTTCTGAATTATAATTTTTTTTTGTATTGTATTTGATGAACTTGTAAGATACAGTATTTGACTAATTCATATCAACATTTCTTTAAAGACCAGATACCAGCGATTATGCTGAAATACACGAATATTATTCATGTCAGCGACAGGAAACAGGTTTATCAGAAGCAATTGATTTCGGCCCATTTGTAGGTAAGACACTGTCCCCCACAGTCTTTCAAGAAACATTTTTTCTTATCGAGTGAAATCGATGTTTAGTTGGAAAGCGTTTAATAGACAGTATCTGTAGCTAAAGAAGATTTCTATAAAAAGGCTACGGTCTTCCTCGAAAATTCATGGTCTTGTGAGGTATTAACACGATAACAAATAACAAGAAAAGGGAGAACCTTGTCAAATTGTTGACGCAGAAGGATGTAATCATGGGAAAAAATCTCAGTGCAGATAATTTCATGATGATAATGGATCTGATAGTCACAGAGATAAGAACGTCGACATTATTAAATACGGCTAGTTTTCAATCGGATTCGAACCCATAACATACAGCATCAGTCGCCTAGCTGAAAGGCCACGGACAGAACTGCTCGGCTAAATCTCCACTCCCCAAAAAAGAGTGGTTCAATAGCCGTCTAAGTTGTTACATTTTTCTGACTGAGACCGCTCAACACGTTGTAGAGTTCGTGAAGCACTCACGCACGCATGCTCACTATCATACGAATCGCACAAACGAATTTCATCGCTTTAACTGGGCGAACGATAACCTCGGGGACAATTCTGTCCACCAGCATTGTTACCAACCCAGGGTAGAAAATTAAATCGACTACAATTTCTTTCAGTTTTGGTGATACTTTTACGTACGTTTCAGCACAGTTTGGCGCACCTCGGCGTAGTTTGGCGCCATTGTGAACGGGGGACTACACGCGAGTGAGCGAGACAACAATGTATCAATTTCGGACAAAAAGATATCGTTCGATAATGTTCACTGCACGATTACAGTGGAGACTCTACGCCCATTCGCCTCTGTTCTGTGTTATTTTTGCAGTTTACTGGAATTTTCATAGTTTATATTCGCCAAAATTTGGTATAATTACAACAACCTGACTGGTATTTGGTCTGTACATTTTAAGAGACGCTATAAACCGATTAAAATGGGTCAATATTAGACCCTGATTCTGCATATGCAAACGCCCTACGATCGCCATTTTATTGAGGGCAAGAGCAAAAATTCAGCAATCGGAAAAATAAAATGCAACTAAAACAAGTTTCGTCGAGAAATTAAAAAAACTAAAACGACAGCAATTTTGAATATATATCAAGGAAACACCGTGCCACTTTTCACTATAATTGGTTCAGAATTGAGAAATGTCAACGAGCGATAATTGTACGGTCTGTTCAGTACATTAAACGCCATTGTTTTCTATGGGAAATCGAGCAGATTAGACACATCGAAAAATGAAAAATACATCTGAAAAAAACCGTTGGTTTAACTTTTTCATTTCGCTGTTATTTTTTATAATATTTGGTATGACACATATCATGAAGGGTAACTAAAATTCTTTGGTTTTATTTTTTTAGTTTCCCTCTTATTTTTATGACATGACGAGTTGAAGATCGTTTTGCTGTTGACCGTGTTTTTACTTGATTTTGCATATGTCTCTTATCGCTTACGTATTTTTGGAATTCCCTTGTGAAATTCTTCCCAAAATATTATAATTGGAAGGACAGCATATACGGGAAATAGGACCTGTTGCTTTTACATTAATATTTAGATGTGCAGCAATGAAATACGGCGAAATTTTCAAAATGACTCGGGAGGTGCAACTGACTCTCTGAACGCGCACTCCACGTATGTGTGGCGAAAATTCGGGACGCTATTACCGTACAAAATGGGGCGCCTTTGGGCCGTAGTGTCTCTGTCTTTCAAATGTTATTGCTCGTCATTTTCGGATGTTTACTGTGGAAAGTATTGCGAGATGGTAATTAAAACATATTGAAGACTTTGTATGTAATATTTTACGAATGTCTGTTTTATATGGTTATTTTTCACAAATGTAGAAAAGCTTGAAGTAATTATTTGTGGCCGTGCCTTCGGCTTGCTTGCAAATTGACATACACACTTATTAATGACAAATTCAACAACATTTGCATCAACAGAAAATACTGTAGAGAACTTTCAACATGTTGATGGACAGTGTATCACGGCAAGCCGAATTACCCATGTAAGTGAGCTAATTTACTTAACTTCCAAGTTTCGTATAGTTGTTGAATTGGTAATGGGCCGCCAAGATGGCCGCCATAATAGGTAAATGGTAATATCTCAGCTTCTTGAGGTGCTGAAAAAGTTTGATTGTATTTTTCTTTTCCAGGGAAAGAGGTTCGATGAATACCAGTCTTTCAAAGACCGACATGTGCCATTCTTCATGACAGCTTTTTCCCACACAGATTTAGACTTGGTAGCTATGGCGTATTGGCTGAAATCCGCCATACCCACCACGTCTATTATGATTCATGAGTTTACTTTTTTGTTTACGCGCACACTTTATCGATGGAATTCTTGGGAATGGCTATTACATCAGGTTGACAACCTCCACTTGTGGGCAGAGAATTCAGATTACTCTTTGCATGGAGCTATCTCCATGCTCTTTGTAAGAAAGTTGCGATTCTGAATAATATTGGTTTCACCAAATTTCCTACAATTACAACACTAAAGTTCGTAAAACAGGGAAAACTATGCAGACCTCGCAAAGCCGTGTGTAATGACGTACGAAACACAATGAGCATGCAAAGACCAATATATTTCTCAATGCTTGCCATATGGCATAGAGTTACTAGCTCCGCTCCTGGCTCCATGACTAACCATGGAGGGAGAACGGAGCTTTTTACCTCCTGGGACTGGCGTGCGCGTGACCTAAAAGTAAAGTCACGGAGGTTACTATTACAGTAATTTTCTGCCATGGTATCAACCGATGCGCGATGGTAAGCTATTAGCCCTACGGTATGTGTCAAGAGTGCTCGGCTATGACTACGCCAAAGCCCTGTATTATAGCCCTGCTACGCAGAGCGGAGTAGCACCTGTGTAGACGTCAAAGAAGTAGCCGATGTCCTTTTATTGTACATGTGGTATTTTGTCCTGGCGAACTTTGCAGCCACCTACATCTGTGTATGGTGATTTGTGTTCGTCCCCAGTGTCCCCCTTTATTTCGGTGCAGGGTAACAAAGTGAACGGAATATGTATAAAGATGTACACAAAGGTCCACGCAGCATCGTACCTATGGTGCATCAGAAGAAAAAAAAAACATGAGAATGTGTTTCTTATAGAGGGATTGAATGCATACAATTAGAACCTAGTTTGAGCTTTTGGCAACTTTTTAGAGAACACAAACTGACCCTGAATCATTTCGTCTGGTATTAACAATCCCTGTAGGCACAGACATTGTCAGTGGTGTAGAGGACATCATAGGTTTTTACTCCATTGATCAACTATGTGGATTGGTGGGACTTCATTGAATTTACTTTTCTTTTTTCTGCCCTACCACATGTGTTACAAATTTGATTGTATTTTTTTCTTTACTGAACTGATATGGTCGTCACCAACTTTAACAATTTGACGTCGAATTTCTGCAGTTCTGGCACCTCAACATCCCCGGCGGCTTCTCTATATTATTCTCGTCGCGAAATATCCGGGTTTTAGCGTGGCGATGGAGTCATTTGTTGCATGGAGCTACCTCCATGTTTGTTGCGTCACGTCACGGTTAAAACATATGACCGAAGTTCGGATTTTTCGACAGCTATACTGCAGGATATATTTAACGTTTCAATATAGATGACTGTTAAGTTCTAATTAATGTATGTCACATAATTTCTGTATCGTTTGCTGTCTTGTAGCGCCTGATCTAAACCTACCCCTATGTAAAAACCAACTGAGAAGGAACTCGGCATGGCGTCTCAAACGAAACGTTTTAGTTGTGTAAAAGCTATTTGTAGTTTTATACAGGACAAAGACAATAGAGGGGCACTTCCCCTCTATACTGTCTATGTTTAGAACTACTATTAATAGGCAACATGATGTCTGTACTGTACATAGGCCTAAGGGTAATTACAAATCCTCAGAATAGTAATTTTATCCAATCACAAAATGATTTCGTGAACGGTGTCAAAACATTGGGCTGATCTAACAATTAGTATTATGCATGTGTTATTATCCCAAGCAAGCGAGTTTTTGTGTTGGGAAAAGTTGGAATGTTGCTATGTAATCAAAAATCCGAAGTGGGCGCCAAAAAGACTGCAACCGTTTTGTCTCAAGGAATTAATACCTTTTCTTACACAAATAGCAGAATCATTTAAGAAAAAATTCGAATGAGCTTCAGAAATCGACGACAGTTTCGACAGCAAATATCGAGTAACGTCTTAACATAAGTACACCATCGCGACCGATTTAAGTGTATTGACATCTAAGATTTTAAATTAGACGAATTGATAATATAAAAAAGTCGGCACAAGAACAGCGACAAATAGACGCGATCAATACAATGTAAACGTCAAATAGTATCAACAACAATTGCAATGCAAATCTTAACTTTAAAAACATCTTTTGCATCAAGTTTACGTTTACTATATCCAAAAATATTAACGCATTACGTAACTTAATGTCTTTGGGACAAAATTTATGTTTTACTATATATTGGTATAAAATATCTCATTCATATAAAGAATGTATGCCAAAAACAAAGGCCAAAAATGTTTTCACAACAGATATGGAAGGGTATTTTACTAAAAGTGCATATCTTGGGCCTATTTGCTATATTTAGTTAGGTTTCCTATCTTAAGGCCTTGTCTTTGGCCATCGAATGTAAACATCTTCCAATAAACAAAAAATTGACACAAATAGCAAAGATATCGATGGCCGCCAAGGAGGTTCCTATTACTACTTATGCATATTTGAAATATGGCATTTACGACATTTCAGCATAAACAAATTGAAACACTGCGATGTTATTTTTCAGATCCTAAATTTTAATGGATATATGTTTTGCAAAATATATATATATATATATATATATATATATATATATATATATATATATATATATATATATATATTTTGCAAAATATATATAAGTAATAAAGCACACCCAGCGATGGTATAACACAAAATTTTAAACACTTCACTTTACATATACTCTCGCTATCGCTCGTGCATATATGTCGTGAACTGGTCAAAATCTCGTGGTATACCGTCGCTGGGTGTGATTTATTGCTATTATATCTTAACAGTATATTGAAATTCTGGCGTGCAACGTCATAAACGGATTTTTGCTCAACGCGTATGCCAGCCGTGGTATATCGCCAATATAACACGGTTCTTTTCGCGTCTCGACCAATCATATCACTGTATTTGCACCGTCAATATATAATGGTATGATATAATCAATATTATTTCCCAAAAGTTATTTCAATATTGTCCGAGCTTGTGACACTACCATACCAACACAAGCATGACATGATTTCGCGGAATGAAACCCTAATATAATTTCATTTGCTCAGGCAGGACCTCAAAGGGACATCACCCATGATAAATTGGAGCTCACCACAATTGGTAGTCGTGTGCAGCAGAACCAGTCCCAGTCTATCGATACAGAGCAGATGCAATATGCATCATTACAGCCAGTACCAACAAGTGAATATCAAAGTTTAAAGAAAGTTAGTACGTTAAGGCAGGGGCCACCGTAGCAAAATATAATATTGTATCTTTTCAATGGATCCGGTCAGAATCCAATGAAAGTTGGTCAACTTCTTGTTGTGTTATATTGTAACAGATAGCATATGATCATGTTGACACACATGACTGAAAATTGATATTATTTTCTAAATCGCAAACATTACAAAGGTTAAAATTTTAACTTTTAAGATCAAACTTTGTCCGATCGAATTTGTCATGATTTTCTACGTAATCTCGAAAGAGCAAAATTACTCAACATATGCAATAACATGAATGAAAACAAATCGATGTATCTATTGAATATTGAAACATGTCCGTAAAAAATCATGTCAAATTTTGATCGATATATTTGTTTTTTCAAGAAAGATTTTTCAAAGGTAACAAAATTAATTAATTTTGAATTAGTCAGGGGTAGCTACGTGATTTTCATGCATATTCATATTTTTAATACTGACAGTTTAGTTTGAATTAATATTCTCTTCAAGTTGAAATATCTCATTGTATTCCATATTTGATTTTGCGGGAGAATATAGGCTGTTAAACACGTGACTTGGTTGAAAAAATTTTGCAAAATATATGTTAATCCATACTAGGAAATTTATTGTTGCGAACTTTTATGTCGTTTCTATCTAAACTTTCTATAATTTTTTACACACTCGGGAATGTCAAAAGTCTATGGCTAAATGTAAATGCGTAGAATGCATCATGGTAACAGATATACGAACTTTCAAATATTTACTGTGCCATTGTAGGATTACTTGTTCGACTCATTTTGAGGTCTACTAAGTTCTCTTTCTTAATTGGCTACATCCTCGACCGTGGTTGCTGTAAATTTATATGTATATAAACATACAGTGAATTATTTTTGGTCTTTAAGTTGGGTTGTCATTATTCATTTAAGAGATGCGGGCATTGTTAAAGTTTTACTAACTACCTGTCGACATCGAAACCAAAAATGTCAACGTACACACTGTTAGTAAGCCATATAAAATCCCTATCAGCTCTGTGCAATCGGGCGATAATCTAAAACATGTCAGCATTTTATAATTTAAGGGAAACTCGACATCGTAAAATTATCAACGATGATTGAGAGAGTCATATAGTTGAACATTAAAGAGGCACTCCCACTTGGTAACATTTTTAAAACACATTTTTTAATGCCAACGGTCGATATTTGACATGGCGACTGCGCGCGGATCGCGATTTATCGATAAAAACATGTCCTCAAAAAACTTAAAGTTTGAATTCCGGTGGCCCGCCTGAATTCAGCTTCCGAACATAGAACGTTCGGCACTGGTGCCATTGTCAACTAAGCTATGGAGTACGAGTCTACGCTGACGCTGCTGTACGCCACAGCAATACCACTCTTGTCGGTGAGCGGTCATGTCCCATGGGAGAAAGCCGAGTCCTACTGACTCGGCAAAAAAAACCCCCGAAAAACAAAGGTTGCTGATTCCACCAGAATCGCATAGGTAACTAGCACAGATAGGTGCGGTTGATACATAGTATGCATAGTGGCCGCAGCCTGGTTTGCGCGCATACCACACGCGGCGGCCGCTATGTACGAACCACGCGTTACTGTGTGGCAAACGACAAAATGTAGTTATCAGAGGCAACTAATAGTTCACACGTAAAAACTGATATCTATGTGGTATTGTTTAAAAATTTAATACAACTGATTGAGTATAATGAAAACGACAAAAACTAAGGAGAAGTTTTAAAAAAGAATCACCAGAGGTAAAGGCATTGATAATGATGTATATATAAAGTCATCGCAGAAGGAGGTAAATTAATTGCGTCATTCGAACGTTTTTGGACTCCTTAGAGTATCGTCAATCAGCACAACAACACACTTTCGGGGGATTTCGGGTCATAACCAGAAACGATCGTAAAACTTCGGGATGTGAAAAATACGTCGGGAAATGACATGTTTTTATCGATATCTCGCGAACATCATGGAGTCGCCAAGTCAAATATCGACCGTTAAAAATTGTGTTTTAAAAATATAACCAAGTGGGAGTGCCTCCTTAAATAGAGGCGAAACATCGGATAGAAGGGGGCTACTTAAGGTTTTTCAATAGAATGCTGGCAAGTTTATTGAATACAATTATTTCTTATTCTTTCTTGGCTTTTTCTTACAGCACAGCACAGTTCATAACTGTTGATATTGTTTGAAAATAAGAAATGTCTTCATGTATATCCTATCTGTTGAGTCTGTAATGTTAATTGTAAATACCAAGAACTAACATTTATTAATGCATTTATGTATTTACTCAGATTTGTGTTTTCTGTCGTCTGCTTAAAGGCAGTCACTAAATCGACAGTACATTGTTTGAGTCTTGCTAATGATACCCTCTATCATTTGGTAGCTTTGTCTGTATTTTTGTGAAAATTAACACAAATTATACGGATATAGGGGCAAATTTGAAATTAGAAATAATGTTTTTTTTAACCATGAACTTTACCCATGCAATGTAATAAATTAAGTGATACCATTCGCATAATATTCGTATGCCTTTGATTCTATCACACTCTATTACAGCGTGTAGTCGAAATACCGTAGGACAACTTCCGCACTACTTTACCGTCAAATAAGTTCGGGTTATGCTGACATCAGACGCCTACTGTATCGTTCAATAACATACGCTTTATTCATGAACATTCTATTATATTCACATGCAAGGTGAAAACTAAAAAACAGGTAAAAAGAAAAAAATAGCAATTGTTTTCATACGTGAGAACAATAGTCCTGGCTGTCTTGGCATACTAAAAATAGATGTTTCAATTTGCATCGAAGGCGTTTATTTAATTTTAGTTTATGTCTCTTTCATTAAACCTTATTTAACGAGGGCAGCCTGGTAAGCTTCAGTAAAGATGCTTATCTCTCCAAGTATCTCATCTGGATATACAAACTGACAAAAATCAGAACTACATGAAGCATGACAACCAAAGCTTCAACAGAACAATGCATAAAAATGAGACATGACCAGGAGTGAACTAGCACACGATATATACATTGATGCACACAATTTTTTATTGGAGCTATAAAAAGATTGTAATACATGTCTCATTAAATCAGTTAAAAAAATATTTACACTCTATGACAAAAACAATTCGTCAACAAAATTTAAATTACAAAAATGAAATAATTATTCCACATAAGCTTTAAGGTAAGAAAGTTTAAAACTACATAATGAGATACTGGATGTATATGTTTTATTCAAATCGACAATATTCCACTGATTGGCTCTATTTACAGTAAATCCTCTTCGATAAGAATTCGTACTTGTAACAGGAATCACTAACACTTTTTGAATTAAAAATGTTGTAACCCTTTGATGATCATTTTCGGTAAAAAGGCTTGTAATTTATTGTGGCGTAATATTATTCAAACCTTTAAAAACAAATCAAATATTCTTGTAAATTATTCTATCCGGTAATGGCATTTTATAAATTGTTTTAAATAAATCATCGGTCGAAACATTAAACCTTGCATTACACATAACTTTGACAGCCGGACGTTTCCTGAATCTTTATTTATGCAACTCATCAAAGTCGCAACATTCAGAGGTGGTACAATGAGGTCACCGGAGCTATTTTGTGATAGGTGATTTTGACGTCAATTGTACCAGAAAATAGGCAGCGTATGAAATAATCGATATCCAGAACTTTGATGACTGCCACCGTGATGCAGAGCTGTGCGGAGTGCGTTGCTCGTTTCAGTGTAAGCTGAATGCTGACACTGCTCATTGCATCTTATCTGACATACCTTCACTGTGAGTAAGTGTCAGTTTATTCGTGTAAGAGCGAATCTAGCTTCGATATGTAGCGTCTCGACTCAAGCTTCATCACACCAGGCCTCCATAATCAGATATAATATAGTTCTATCACTTTAATACCTTATTTGGCACAAGACCACTAATTAATTTCCCATAGGCCAGAAGCGTCGAGCTCAATGTTGCTATTTTAAAACATTCAGAGGCACGAAATTCCTTGACAGGTGTTAAGGCCATACCAGTTAGACTACTGATGTAATGTGTGAGACAGTCGGTGATGAAAATAGTGCCCTCAGTGGGGTTTTTTGCAGAATTTTTATGCCAATTGCTGTGACTTTCATGGTTATTGCAACTCTATATTCTACCGAGTAATGATAAAGCCGTATTTCATAACAGTCTGCATTTTGATTCAAGCACATAATTATATTTTTCCAAATTGACGTCAAATTAAATTTCAAACCAAATAAGCATTTCAGGCTCTGAAAAATGAATGTCCGCACTATTTTCACCCAAACTATCCGGCTTCGCATTGAAATGAACAACTGGTATTGTTGTTGCCCATCAAGTGGTTGAATATCTTCGTTCAAGTATCCGCAAATCATAATACTACAATGCGAAAAACAGCTAGTGGAGCAAAACCAACAAGCAATACTGACTGCACATATTCAGCGATGGTGTGTGACTTCTTCGAAGGTCAAGTTAGGAAACACCGAGGGCAGTATTATTTTACTTTGATTTTAAAACGTTCAGGCTGTCTGAACGGATTGGAGCCATTTATTCAAAGCTTTTACTTTACTAATGTTTAACTGGCACACCGTGAGCTGACACGATAAAATATGTAGGAGTTGATATTGTTATTTTGGTTTGTTTTTTGGCAAACTGCCTCCATATAGAAAACAAAGTTGAGGAAGCCGTCATAGTCCTCAGGAATCAGGATGCTTGAACAGAAAATCTTGTCGAATCATAAACTTTGTGATGCGCTCTCAGATTTGAGCCATTGTGATTTCATGTGTGTACATGAGATAAGCATATTGATACGTTTAAATGTCAAGTTTTTTGTCATTTGTCATGAAGACATATCACTTCTGTGTTAGTTGTCATGATGCAGATGTACATGACTATGAGAAAGATACTTCGAATCTTCACCATGGCTGACCGTGCGTTTAAATTGTCGTGTATGTATTTCCCCGTTCATAGTCAAGGTGTAGTTTTATGTCACAATCTCTTAATGAAGCTACCAGAATGCTATGTGCCCAATGTATGAGCCAAAAATAAGAATCAATAAGATATGAAATAATATAATATATATATATATATATATATATATATATATATATATATATATATATATATATATATATATATATATATATTTATCATACATGCTATGCCTGTATTGCCATTCTTCTATTGTTCAGACGGTACTGATATGAGCCCATATTTTAACTAGTGAAAATACGAATTATATTTTCACTGTAACCGAACTACTTACAGCGACGCGTACGTGTGGCCTTCGCTGTATGCATGACTTCGTTGGTTTATGTACATATAAAACAGCTGAGCGAATAAGACAAATGACAATCCGAAACGTCATTATGATTATGGTCAAAATTATGTTGTTTGCAGTCACTTCATGGGCATTGCACTTAGACACAAGTACACTTGTACAAAAACATACGTATTGAAAATTTGTATAATTTGCCGACACCTGTCAATTCACGGCCGGTCCCGTGGCAGTGCACGGTGCAGTGTTTTCGTGTTGTCTACGCTGCTGAAGATTACACCATGGATGTATCATTACACGTAAAGATATCGGTTGACAGAGCATCATGATAGAATCGCTTCACGACAAGTTTCCTGTTGATGAGCTTAAAGTATCTGGCGGTGAATTACATCGTTTACAGTCGTAAATGAGCCATGAAAATCCAACCGCACTGAAAATACTCGCGACAGACAAAGTTGAAGGTGCACATGATATTTCCGATTTGTACCTGTCAGTGCACAGGTCATGATCGTGTCTGGTGGTACCGATGCGGTGCGGGTTTCAGATAACAATGTACCATATCTAGGGAAAGTCAAACTTTCGCTTAGGTTGTTAAAGGAAGTAACACGATTGGAACTAATTTGGGAAAATTGGATAGGCACAATTTCTCAAGAATTTTAGAAATTTGTCTAATATTACACCTGATTTGCTCACCACCTTTAAAATTTTATACAAAATTTGCAATGCTGTTGAAATGTTATGAGTAAATATCAGTGCATGATAGTATCTAATGCAATATTGTTCACAACATAGGAACAATATTTATATTTGAATGAAAATGTGTGAGCTTGTCTATAGTTTCTTCATTACTGAAATATTAGTACTAATCTCAGTTTGTCACTTTGCCTCGACCAAAATGAATTTTTTCGAATGATTTACAGCTAGGTCAGTCAGGGTCATTTAAAATGTGCCCTGACTCAACTATATGTTTATGAAGCCTTAAATTCACGAAAAAGGCAGGGGCATTTCAAAAGTGCTCTCACTCAAAAGTCGTCAATTAGAGAAATTTGAAGCATTTTGTCTCGTTTTTTCAGTACATATACACAAAAATCAACATTTTTTCATAAAATGAATCCGATGAAAGAGGTATGCAATAATCATTGTGTTTTCGTTGTTTGTTCGATGAGAACAATATTTCAAATTTTACTCTTTTCTATCATTTTGTAAAATTCAGCTGTAAAAATTTCGATTTCGTTACATTTTCCTAATAATTACTCCCATCCATTTTCCCAAAATAGTTCCAATCGTGTTAAGTTTAGTTCTATTTAGGCAAGCCAGGAACGAAAATATACGAGCAGACGACGGAAATACCAATGAAATGTTTATTCGTCCAGAACAAAATCACGAACTAGTTACGACACTACAGCTTACAGTGTACTCACTTCATGTTTTCACGAATCCGCTTACTGAGATGGTAAATTCGGCATATTTGACGTCTGGGAACATGTATAATTCTTCGAGATAAACTGACTGGTACGGGTATTATATCCACTGCATGTGCATTCATAGATGTCGCAGAGCTGCTTGCTCTGTGCTCTCAGCTGTTCATACTCGATAGAGTTTGAGCGTGGCGCGAGTATTTTGACCCGATTTTGGCAACCTCATAACTTTCACGCAGGGATGACGTTACGTATCAAAACACGAACAAACACCCATTTTACAAATCCCCGCCTATGTTTTACATCCACCGTCATTTTAAACTAAAAATAAATGTTCTTAAATTGTGAAAACCTGTGTCGACATCGTAATATTTAAATTGTTTGCTTTAAAAGTACTCCATATACCCTCCTTTAAAGTGGAATGGCCCAATAGCGGAATAATATCAAGAAGTGAACTTTTTATAAGTACAGCCTGGAGAAAGCAAGGTCGATTTCAAGTTGATTTCGTCGCTAATTTCGGAGCGTCGGTAGGAAAACAGTCATAACCAAAGCATGCATGTATGATAAAGGGGTTATTACACGAAGTTTGGTCGATACCGCGTCGTATTCTTGTGATGTGTCCGTATTTTGACTCGTTGCTGCGCAACTCGTCAAAATACGGACACATCACTCGAATACGACGCGGTATCGCCCAAACTTCGTGTAATAACCCCTATATATAATATATATATATATATATATATATATATATATAATATAATATATATATATATATATAATATATATATATATATATATATATATATATATATATATATCATCGCATTTTTACATCAAAATTTATTTTTTTTCGCAGAAATTACGGTGATTTGAATAATTCGCCAATATCTCTAATTTTCCACCAAAGAAACAGAAAACAACAAGAGCTAGGAGAGGGACACTTTTTACCATCATCACGGATGCAAGCGGGACTCAATGATTAATTGTCTCCATATTGGAAGTACAGTGCAGCTGCGTTACGATCTGCACGTAGCCAGATTAGAATAATATATGTATATAATTCGTATCAGTTCACTACATGCAAGCCATAAATTTCTACAGAAATAAACATTGATGAATTAAAGTGAATCAGAAATGTTTAACTATGGAATACGAGGTGTGCGTGAGTCATATATTTTGTGCGTATTTAGGGCCGCATTCAAAAGTACAGGACAAGGGGTAGGAGCAATTCAAGGAGGATCTGATCGTTCTTCGGATAGAAAAGGTGTACTTCAACCCGTTTGCGCTCGGTATAGAATGGCAATTTGAAATATTACGTTCCCTCATTTTTCACATTTTATATTCCCCAGTTTGGGGTGAAAGAAAACAAAAAAATGCAAATGCCATCATCGAATTTTCATAACAAGCACACAAACAGTAAATATAAATGGTAAGAAAGAATTATGAATGGAAACCGCAACTTTCTATCATTTTCGTTTCAATATTTGTATTCATTTTATCAACAAAGACATTTTTTCAATTTTCTCTCTAGAGAACGTTGAAACACAATATTCTTAATTTGATAACAAAGCCTATTATCCTCATACTAGTATTGATGATTGAATTAGAGACCACACTGAAGTCCATTTTCTAACGAAAGAATGCGCATTACACATACAAAGGCTTTGATAGCGATTTGAATACTTGGAACTTCAGCTTGCTATGGAGAGTTAAAATAGTTTTCGATCTTGAGGAGACGTTGGATATGACATTTTGAAGATTTAGAGGTTGTTTAAAACGAAAGACGATTTCATTGACGATTCATTTTCCCACCCTTAGTATTTGTGAATACAGCATATGGTGAGCCATGTCGTAGAAAGGGGTCATTAAAGCGATTTCAGTAGAATGTCAATACATGTTCGAGTGCCCCTCTCCCACAAAATATTCAAAAAAACTTTCTTGATGACCTGTTCAGATTGTCCGTAAATAAATTAACTATGCAAAATGTAAATATAGTAATTTATTTTTCTTTTAGTTGTTTGCTACATTTGTCACCGTCACTGTAGTCGTTTGGATGTATATGTTATAAATCTAAAGCGTCTATTTTTTTATCTTTAACTGTTAAGGCAAGGTTGATGTGGTTGATATCATTCCTTAAAAAGACATGATTCCTTAATATTATTAGTAACTGACCGTCGAGATAAAAAATAAAAAAGATAAAATTGCCAGTCAATGTACAATTTGTGGCTTGAAAGACACAATAATAGTTGAGTTAATTGCAACAAATATTGTTCTTCGAAGAGCAGAACAGAGTATTAACTATTCTGAAACCAATTAACAACTCGCATACGCAAGTGGGCGATTATTCACAACCTATGTCAGCACTGTCTTAAAGGAAAATGAACATCGCAATAGTTTCCACTGCTACTGAGTGAGTCATATATTTTAAGATTAAGTAGAGGTGAAACATCGGATAGAAGGGGCTACGTAAGGTTTTTCAATAGAATGCTGACAAGTGCTCGGGTATAGCTTTATGTTGCTGAAAACAAAAATTCTCATTCTTCCTTTGCAATTTGTTCAGCAAGGTTGATGTTATTGAAAACAAAAAAAGGTATTCCTTTCAATCAAATCTGTAGGTTGCTTGGTACAACATGGCACTCGCTGTATATAATATACATGAAAAACATGCAGGGAAGTGAATGGCACAGACCTGCGTTGCAGAGAGAAAATACATAACATAAATAATAAAATATAAGCGCCAGCGAATCCCCGAACCGAAACAAACGTTCCCCCTAGATTACATTAGAGAGGTTTAGTTACACGTAATTACGTGTACGTCTGACGGCGAGCAGTGGCGTACGCGTGTCCGTGCTCACGTGTGAATAGAGAGGTTTAGTTGTGAGTTCCCGATTATTTTGCTGCATATTTTTTCTCAGAAACATGCGAAATTCGTGTAATTTTTAAAAAAAACATGAATTTCGATACATGAGGACCACTTTTATAGTAGCTCGTTGTACCATCGAACTACCTTAAATCAGCCGATTTTCTTTGATGCAGCTATTTATGTTGTTTAGAGAATTCTTTTTGGAGGCGTCAGACAAAAAGTGGAATGCGACTACAACATTTCGTTCATGTAAGGAAATTATGGCAAGTACTTCTTGTACAGTTGCAAACTCTACGAAATATTCTGATATCAAAGATGCTTGCTAATTTACAATGATACCTTTTGATTTTGCTTGTCGAGAAAATAAATGTATCAAAAATACTACACGTAATTATGACTACGTGTAGAAGTGTTGTTTGACGTTCGGAACGTCTGTGCTACACGTACGCGACGTCTGGTTATCACGTGACAAAGACGCTACGCGTACTGATCGAACGTAATTACGTGTAACTAAACCTCTCTAATACCGCTTATCAACAAGCGGCAGTGTTGTTTCAATGTCCGGCCAAAAAGGTTTATTATAAATGAATATTCCTCTGATATAGCGTAATATGTACTACACTATAGGCAACTGCAGTTAGATATAAATACTGAGATTGTTGGTTGGTTGGGGTGCATCAACCAAAATCTAACTCGATAAAGTTTTATCGAAGCGATTAAAGACATGTTGATTCTTAACATCGCAAAGCTATTCTACGTGGTGACTCGGTTTTATCGTAAACAGACGCTTTTATTAAATAGCTTGGCGGCTAAATCTTATTTGGATATCAAGAATCCAAGAGTCAATAAATATGATTCACATATAAGAGTAAGAGTCGCTTTCATATCAGATCACTACAAATTGTGAAGCCACCATCGTTCAGATTATATTCTTCTCAACTGCAAGCGTCAACTCTTCTCTTACGTTTTGCAGTATTCCAGCGAGCAACGCTTATTCTTGAATGTGCTTAGTTACACTAGATATTCATAAATGATACTATTACCTTGTAAAAAAACATCAACCAGACATATACGACGTATATTATGTTAGATAAAATTTTTTTACCTTTCCATATTTTTTTCCTAATATCGAGAGGACGCTGTAGATTAATGAACGTATATTAGTGTACATTGACATCACTACTAATTTTGTGTCAATTTAACAATAACTTTGTTCTACGCCATTAACAACTGCAATATCGAATCAGTGCTTTCTCAGTTAAATAAACTCACTGCTTGAGTAACTGGTCCTCTTGCGAAAACCGAAGGCGTCTTGAGACATTATTTGGAGATAACACTGGGCAAAATGCTTGATATACAACAATATATACACATATACTGATTCTGTACAAGAGTCAAATACGTAAAGTATACACATATGTATACTAATACAATGCAAAACACAGTGTACATTTAGTGTGCAAAGATCTGCAATACTTATACTCTTGATCTGCATAGATATATGCTACGCATATCAACGTATTGAAATGTTCCATATACAGAGATATACGTTACGTATACAACTAATATTGTGTTCCCTATACGTAAATATACGTAAATATACTGAACATATATCAACCATTTTGGTCCTGTGTAAATGGTGGCTGTAAATGAGACTGTGGATTTACTGCGCATGTGTGTACAAACAATGCAATATCACCATGATGCGTTGACTAACAGCAAACGTTCGTGTGGTCTGCATTGCTTTGTTAGGCTTAAGTAGACCAGTAGAGAACACGTATGTTTAACCAAAAATAAGCAAGAGGACACAGTGGAATGTGCCACTAGTTTCAAGACGTACACGCGAAACACAATCATCAGAATGACTCCCTCAGTAAACTAAAAGAACAAGCCATGTGGGTTGACTTTACATGTGAGTTCGCTCTTTGTTCGTGAAACGACAGTTTCCTTGTTGATCTTCGGGTAATTTTGAGATACAGCCTTAGGGCGATATGCCACTTAAGAAAAGAAACCGTTTTGCCATTAACATCTTAGTCTAAAAAAGACCGGGTTCACAGTGCAGAGTATAATACCGGAAAGCGCGATAGACTATACATATTTTGCATATGAGAAATTGAAAATATTCGCTATACCTGTGTCCGATATTTGCAAAAATGTAGTATTATCTGGGGCAACAATCAAATTTATTCGGTAAAGCCAAAAGCTTCTTTAAATGTAAGGTCTAACACAAAACCAACCAAGTCGTATATCGTCCAATAATTGTTGAAATTAGTAAGTCCTTACCGGTACCTTCTTTTCATTTTTCTTTATCAAGCAGAATCTTAAAGATGGGGAAATTATTAAACTGTTTGGTCTATTCGATCGTTATCCCTTTAGCGTGTAATTTAATCGAAATTTCTATCAAGTTATCGGGGCAGCTCGTCTAAAGAGAAGACCTTACTAAAAACAACTGAGGTGGTATTTAGGCAAACCGCCAAGTATTCCGATTGGCCCTGTGACTTCAAAGTAAGTTGTATCTAAATCACCGACGAAATTATTGCTATTTCTACTCTCATGGTAAGTCAATTTCCTTACCTTCAGACGTCGAATCAGACACTTTGGATTTATTTTCAAGGATTCTGTAATCTCTATCGATAGCTGGAACAACAGTATGATACACATCTAGCACATATGCTTACTGTCATTCAAACGATTAATTTAAATGTTCATGTCATTTACACCAAATGTCGTATAACTTTGTCCTGAATACATGTGAAAATCTAAATATGTTGGAAATTCTTTATTAAAAGGATTATTCACGAATGTTACATTCTGGGTCATGTGAAATAGTAAAGGTCGGCAGCTTACAATCCTTGTGGTGATTTGCAAAAACATATATTAATGAGCGTCATGCAGAATGAGAAACAGTTCTGTTGTAGGTGATAAACTATTTATTAGTACGGCAGCATTTTATTTACTGTTCCGAATTAAGCAACTATGACACACTTCCTTTTTATAAGTAATGGAGCTATACCCTAAATAACCTTAACTTGTCGATCTGATGGTTTACATTCCATCTCTCGCGTGTGCTGTTTCGTCCATGTGGAGTCACACGGTTCAGCCTTTGTTCACGATATCGAGAAAGTCCCAAACAAATGATTTACATCCATAACTTTTTACATCCATAACTTTTTAACGCTTGTCCTCTAAGATCAGATGTAAAACATCTCAATGATTTTAATAGCCACTAATTAATTTCCCGAAGGTCACAACAGTAGGGTTGAGCTTATTTTTTTCTATTTTAAAACATTCATCGGTACGTATCATCTTGACATGTTTTTGGTCGATGCCAGCTATACTGATGAATTTTTTGCTTTGGAAATCCACGACAATTTTGAGCTGGTGATGAAAACAGCGCCCTCTGTGTTTTTTTCAGAATTTTTATACTCATTGCTATGGTGTTTATGGGCAACACAACAACATAAACTACCAAACAATAATAAACTTACATATATTATATCAGTTGGCACTTTTATTGAAGTAGACAGTTTTTATTTTCAAACTTACGTCAAATTAAAGTTCAACCCAAATAATCAGCAGAACAAGTAAAACTAAAGAAGTGAAGGGCTTGAAGTTTCTTCTTGAATTGCTAAATTTGTTTTGCCTAAAAATCAACTGAAATCGGATATCATTTGTTTAATCACCGGGTATGCAAAAGTTCCATTTAAAGCACTTGAGTTTCTCGTAGACTTCATTAGGGAAAGACTGCATTAACTTGCATGGTACCTGAAACCCGAGTCCTTGCTGACCAACTCGGGTGACAAACAGAAGACTTTTAATCCCCCAAAGGTGTGAATGTTCCATAGTTATGTTTATCTTATCCAGCTGGTGCAATTGTAGTGTCATTAGAGGAAAGGCAGGTCTGTGAAATTGATCCTCTGATTGCTAGGTAGGGAAGTAGGGCATTCCTAAGTTAATGGAGCTTTCCCGTAATGTGGCTTTTTAAATAGGTTTGCCTAATGCTTTCCTTCTAAGCCGACGACAACATATTGTAGCTTTACATTTGGAGATAAGGGTGCGTTCACGAAAATGGATAGGGGGCTGGAGGAATCCAGGGGGATTCGAAAAGTGTTAGGTTAGTAGAGGGGGACTTGAAAATTTTGCTCTGCCTGTAGGGGGGACTTAACACTTTTTGGTTCACTTTTACGTTTTACATTTTCCAATTCCAGGTTTTTGTAGGTAATTCAATGAAAAATGACTATCATTTTTATGTCATCCAATCGTCGTAATGTTTGTAATAGTTTCAAAAAGTCTAGAACGATTTTGTCACATTTCATATCTTTATCTTACAAAAAATCTCAACATGTAGTCTATGATTTGTCGTAAAAAAACAAACGAGCCTAGTGATAGTGCAGAAACTGCAACTGTTGATGATTTTTACAATATTTATGTGAACTACAGTATCTTGCTATTTTCCTACAGCATCTTCAAACATACAATATTCAGTTTGTCGACAAAGCCTGTATATACAACTATGTATTAGATGGTAATTTAATTAAAGTAAAAAACTGAAAAGCTGTTGTCAATGATGCAAATGCATGATACACATACACAGGCTGTGTGAGCAAGCTGAATACTCGACAGTTCAACATGCTGCAGGGAGTAGAACAAAAACACAGTTGTATAAACTGAATAAAAATATTGTCAAAATTATTTAAGTTAATACTGTTACTCCCTGCGGGCAATGTAACCATCAGGTACTGCCCTGCTACTGCAGTGCCAATGTCACTGCATACCGGAGAAGTGATAGAGATAGCTCAGACTCTGATGTACATGGTAGTTGAAGAAGAGTTTGGGTCAAACGACGCTCATGACAGTGAGACATACTTGTACACAAGATTAGGCCAGAGAGCAACACATGGAAGACCAGGAGACATAAAAAGTTGTCTTCGAGTTTTGAATTCTAGCATATGAGAATAACACCATAATTGATTTTCTAAATTTCCACATTCTCATCATAAAATAATACAAAAGCATAACTTTGATCAGTAAAGACTAAATGAAAAAAATATGTGCCTAATGGCAGTATTTATTTTTAACCAAATTTGCCATTATTACACCCAAATTTCAGAGATGAAAACACTTATTTGATGGAATATTTTAGCCTTCTAGTATTGTTGATTTTGAGTAGCATCTAGTTCATATATGTCTTGTACTTTTGAAACAAATGTTTGGTAGCGCTGTGCTCAGTTTTCACAATATGACAATTAGCCAGAATTCACCATTTGCACACTCTCTCGTGATCGTCATTTTGTGTGCTCTTAGACAGGAGCAATTGACCTTGCCAGAAATGGATTAACTCAAGTTTGGCTTAGACTGATAAATCCAGAAAGTTCAATGATGCGTTTAAGAATGAATCAATTTAAGAGCTTGCCTTAGGAATATGACTTTACAAACAGCGCGATACATGTTTATTTTTTCTGGGTGCACATCCTTTAATGATGTACGAGCTTGTGATAGTTGGAGGACTTGAAAAATTTTGATCATATAGAGGTGGGACTTGAACATGTTTTACGGTATTGAAGGGGAATCTGAAAAAAAAAAAGATTTTAATCGCGACTCCTCCAGCGCCCCCCCCCCCCAATCGCTATTTGTGAAAGTACCCTAAACAGGTTTACGACAAAGACACACCAAACTATCTATTATGTTATATCTTACAATTAATCATTGGCTAGTGTAGCAATTCAAACTTCAATAAGTGAAACTATGTCGGAGAGTCAATATTAATTGTTATTACAGTGTGTACAAATTTATCCTTTTATTCTACAGAAAAGGAAAAAAAATAACTACAAAGAGGCAAAATAAAAGACAAAAGTACTGAATTCGACACCAATGTGATTTTTCGATATGCAGTTCAAAATTGAAGTTCAAAAGAGGCAAAAATGTACTTATCCTTAAGCAATAGGGAACATATATTAGAACATAGACTGAAAAGTCTTGATTGACTATATTAGAACACGGGAAAACTAAAGTTATGGTTTTGAATAAAATAATAAAACAGTTACAAGACAGATTGAATTTTTAAATTAAAATATATACTCTATGTGTGGATGTTTACACCAAGTATGCGATGTATGATCATTTTCATCCGCAATAAAAGTGATACATTCATAAATTTGACTTTCCTAGCTTTGAGTTTCCGTAATATTTAACCTTGTTTGAGAGAGAGAGAGAGAGAGAGAGAGAGAGAGAGAGAGAGAGAGAGAGAGAGAGAGAGAGAGGAGAGAGAGAGAGAGAGAGAGAGAGAGAGAGAGAGAGAAAGAGAAAGAGAGAGAGAGAGAGAGAGAGAGAGAGAGAGAGAGAGAGAGAGAGAGAGAGAGAAAGAGAGTCAGGTGTGAAGTATGACGAACAATGCAACACGATAATGCATGTGGCGGAGTCCAGTTACTTTCGTATCCGCTAAGTGCCAACCACTCCAAGAAATAACAACCCTCAGTTGCTTTAGTTTAGAGTAGATTTATTCATGAAGCGGTGAAAACTGGGTAAATAAAGAGATTAAAAATACAAGGTCATTCATTGTCTTCATCGAAAGAGTCGAGACAAATCAAGTTCAAAGTAAACGGAATAAAAGAACTAAATTCAATTAAAATATCTAAGCACTGCATTCAAAATGGTCCTCTAAATAATTGGAAAGTCATAAAAGGAAATCAACTTACATCGTTGCGCCTACAGTCCTACTTTTGGCTGGAGTGTTAGTGAGATCCACGTGGCATGTCTACTTGCTTTAAGACAGTGAAAAAAAAAAGTGTCTGCCTGGGTGTAATTTAATCTTTAACCTTTTAATTGTTTTACCAAGAAGTTTCTTGACCTTTGTGTCAGAGGGCCTTAAGAAAGATAGAGGGCGATCTTCTGAAAATCTAGTAAGAGTCATGAAGGGTCAATTCAACACACTCCCCGTCTAAAAATGCGCGGTAAGGTGAATTTTTACTAATCCTAAATTTCGAAGAGAATAAATGCTAATAATATTTTAGGTCTAAATAAATTCTAAAAGCTAAGAGTATATACGAAAGGGTTCATACTAATAGAGTCCGTATATAGTGTTCATTGAATTCTATCAGAGAGTTCAATTTGTACTTTCAATCAAAACTAATTCACTAATTGGTCTGAGGTATGTTCGATGTTCGCCATCTTTGTAGATCATCACGTCTACTTTTCGTACTTTGTTGTCATCGCTGGGGTAGACCTTCACTATGCGAGCGAGGGCCAGCTGTTTCTTGCGTATTCTTTCTCTCTCAAAAGAACCATGTCTCCTTCTTTGACGTTGATTGTAGATTTGTTCCATTTTGGTCGTGGCTGACAGCTTTCTAGATATTCTTTTCTCATCCATCGTATCCAGAATTGATCAGCTAGATACTGTACGCGTCGCCAACGTTTTCTACTGTAGATGTCTTGTAGGACGAATGAGCCTGGTGGTGGGGTCGGTGATTGAGTCTTCATGGTGAGTAGCATGTTTGGGGTGAGAGCTTGGGGATCGTTTGCATCTGATGATACAGTCGTTATAGGTCTGGAGTTGACGATGGCGCTGGCTTCTGCCATGAGAGTTGTCAGCAAGTCATGTGTGTATTGTTGCTTGCCTAGTTGATAGTGCATTTAGTCAAGAACGCGTCTGATGGTACCAATTTGTCGTTCCCATATACCGCCGAAGTGTGATGCGTGAGGTGGGTTGAAATCCACTCACAGTCTCTCTCCAGTTCTGTTGTAAGTAATTTCTTGATGCGGTCTTGATCCGGCTCTTTGGCTGCTGCCCGAAGTTCGTTCTTTGCGCCGATGAAGTTGGTGCCCTGGTCACATCTGAGTTTCTTGATGTTGCCGCGTATAGCTATGAAGCGACGTAGGGCGTTGATGAAGGCTGAAGTGTCCATAGAGTCTATTACTTCTATGTGTACTGCTGTAGTGTAGAGACAGACAAAGATGACTGCCCATCTCTTTGCTTCAGACGTACCGGCTCTGGTTTTGCGGGAAGCTATAGCCCAGGGGCCGAATACGTCCATCCCGACGTTGGTGAATGGTGGGTTTTCTCTGTTCTGTCCAACGGTAGGTCGGCCATGAGTTGAGTGAGTGGTTTTGCTCTCAGTCTTCTACATATCGCACATTTGTGTAGTATACTTCTTACCATGTCATGTACACCCATGATCCAATAGCCATTAGCTCTGACGTTTGACAGGGTTAGTTGTCTGCCTTGATGTTGTACTTGTCGATGTACATGATCGATGATAAGTCGTGAAATGTGGTTGTCCTGTGGGAGGATGATGGGGTGTCGGCCGCAGAGGTCGAGGTCCGATTGGCGAAGTCTTCCTCCAACGCGGATGAGTCCTTTTTCATCGATGAATGGGTTCATCCGGCTGATGGGATTCAATTTCTGTAGTTTGTTGTCAGTGCCTGCTGACTTTGCTGCAGATAGTATTTCATATTCTTTATGAAACACACTTTTCTGTACTGAGCGTAGGATGATGGTTTCTGCTTGTGCCATCATCTCAATTTTCAATTCTTCTGGAGACTTATCATTCTCCTTTTTGTCTGTCTTTTCTGGTGATTTTCTTTGTCTGATTTTGCCTATTAAGTTGGCAATACTTCTCTTCAAGGATCTCCATGATGAGAATCGTTGAAATCGGTGAGCACCTAAGTTGTCTTGTTCTACTTCCTTCGTTGATGTGTTGAGGACAGCAAGTTGTTTGCGGACCTCGGGGTCTTCATCACTTACTGTGTATTTGTGTTCTGTTGCTTCGTGGTTGTCTTGCTCGTCTCGCTGCCACAGGAATGCTGGTCCTGATAGCCAGATAGTTGAGTTGAGTTTTTGGGCTGGTACACTGCGTGATGCGATGTCAGCTGGATTTTCGTCGCCACTGGTGTGGTGATGAGATGTTGTGTATCTTTTCTACTCTGTTCGCTACGTATACGTGGAAACGTTTCGAGGTGTTGTTTATATATCCAAGGACGATTTCGCTGTCCGTGTGATATATGACGTTGTCGATGTTCAGGCCGATTTCTGATGTGATCTTCTGTGCGAGTTCTGTCGCTTGGACGGCTGCACACAGTTCCAGGCGAGGTATGGAGACTGCATGAGTCGGGTTTACCTTTGCTTTGCCAAGTATGAATGATACGTTGACGTTGTCTTCATGGTTAATTAACCGCATGTACGCTACAGCACCTATGGCTTCATTGCTGGCGTCAGAGAAAATGTGACACTCTGTTTTCTTTATGGGTCCGAAGGTGGATGGAGTGTAGCATCGCTGTAGCTGTATCTTTGTGATGTAGTTGAGGTTGTTGCACCAGCGGGTCCATCTGGGCAAGTATTTTTCTGGTAGTGTTTCATCCCATCCGAGGTTTGATGAGTTGCGTCCTTTAGTTTCTGTCATGAGGAGATGAATTCCAACGTTCTTTTTTGGTTCTGGAATGTAATCGATGATTGGCTTCAGATGTTTGAAGGCCTTGCAAATGTCTGGTGTAGGTATTTCATTCTTGTCACTCGGTATGTTGTCGTTTTCTAGCAGGACGGGAAGAGATTTTTTTTTCTTTCCGTCATGTGATTCTATGATGACGCGGTTGCTACGTCGTCCCTTTCTGAGTTCTCCTTTGCCGCTGCATGTTGACAGTTCGTATTCAAGGTCTGGGCCGTGTATCTTCAGTGCGTCGAAGAGGTGACTGTCACCCATACAGGCGTTGGACTGGTCGTCTAGGACTACATAAGTTTCTATGTAGTCTGCTTGTCAGTCTTGTGTATACACCTTGGCGAGGACTATCTTACCACACGAACGTCCGGCTGGGCATTTCGTGAGTCTGGTACATTTTGTTGTAGCTTCTTGGGTTTCCTTTTCTTTATCTTCTGGTTTAGCTTCGGTTGTTTTCTGCTTAGACCTGTCACCGGGTGTAGCGTGGAGACAGGTGATGTGTTTCTTGCTCTTGCATATAGCGCATTCGATGGTCAATGTGCAGTCTTTGGTGAGATGTTTCTCAGTGCATTTAAAGCACAAGCCTTTCTCTTACACAGTTCAATTCTGTCAGCACCTGGTTGTTTTGCAAATGCTTTGCAATCTTTCAGGTCATATCCTGTAGCCTCATGAAAGAGACATTGTTTTTCTTCATTTGATGATTTTGTTGCGTGTACACGCGCTCTAGTCTTCGTTTGTTGAATGGATTTTGACTTACTTGTTCCAGGTGTGTGTCGTCTGGTCTTGGAATATCAGGATCGCATGCTGCTTTCGCTGTGTCTTTCAGGAAGTCTTTGAAGAACTTGAATGGAGGAAATGTTTTGTGACGTCGTTTGTATGATGCCACGTTATCTCTCCACTTGTTGAGGACGAATCTTGGTAACTTCTCCATGACGGGCTTGAGTCCCTGTGGTGTATTGAGGGACGAAAGGTCAGGAAGTTTTCTCATGTGTGCCTCTGTGTTAGAGCACAAGTCTGATAGTTCGAGTAGCCTTTAGCTTTCATCTCGTTTAACTTTCGGGAAGGACTTCAGTCTTTCCAGGATTACTGCGGTGATGACTGCAGGGTTGCCGAATCTGTCTTCTAGTTCTATCCAAGCCTCTCTATATGACTTGTCTGGGTCGTCTACGTATCGTTGTAGATGGTCTTCGACGATTTTCTGCGGATCTCCCTGTGTGTATTTATGCAGGAAGTCCAGTTTCTCAGATGTCTGTATGCAGGCAGTTGTCACAGTGGCCTCGAATGATCTTTTCCATGACATGTAATGGTTGGGTCGCCTCCAAATGTTATTGGTTGTTGTAGTGGTAAACGTTGACGGGCCATCATTTGGGCTATCTCCGTCAGAGGTTGCATGTTGTTGTTGTTCTGACTTGTTGTAGGTGTCTGTTGATTTGAAGTAGGTGTGACTGTCTCACCTGATTCTGTTGGTGTTCCCTGTCCTGGTTGTATGAGTAGAGGGGATGATTCTAAGTCAGTGCTGGTAATGGATCATGCTTCATTTCTCGTTCATTGCAATGTATCGTGATACATGGTCGTTCGATGACTGGTCTGGTGTAGTAAGTGTCTGTACTGGTTAGGAATTTTCTTCAGCTACTTGTTGGAGGGTTTCTGCATCTATCCTTGCCTTTTCTGCTTTCAATTCAGCTTCAATAACTTTGATTTTTGCTTGATGGTGAGCAGTTGTCTTCATATACTCTGCCTCTCTTGCTGCAGAGCGTGCCTTGCCTTGTGTCTTTAATGTGTTTGTTCTGGATGATGTTGATGATCTGGTTCTGTGTGAACTACGCAGGCTGCCTAATGTAGATCCTCGTTCGGGTGGTGATTTGAAGTTGGGGGCGCTGTTTTCAGCTCTCCTTGTCTTTGCATCGTTAATGTATTCATTTCCTTGTTAAATGTTCCTATTGAAGCTTATTTCCGTTAATTCTGCTTGCTCCTTACCTTCTGGAGTCTTGTCTTGTTGATAAAGTCTTTGAAGTTTGTTCCAAGTTTGTTCATATTCCTTGGAAAGTGCTCTGCTGTGTTCAGGTAGCATACATCAGTCCGCTTTCGTTTTTTCTACTGTCCTGTAGAGGGCGCCCTTCAGTTCGGGCAGCAGATCCACCTTTAGCAGTGGCAGTCCCACTTGGAACCGCCCCTTCCTTTGTTTGTTCTGTGGTATTTTCTGACTTAGAAATATCTCCTTGATTTTCATTTTGAGATTCTGTGTGGGGTGGTTGTTCAGCTCCTTCGACTTTATCTTCATCCATTATAGTTTCTTTGACTCAGTTATAGTTGGCTGTATATGTGTATACAGTTGGCCTACCTTGCATAGAGCATATGCCAGTGTCCGCTGTGCACTCGAGCCAGTGTCTTGTGCGATGGTTCGCTGGTTTTCAGCAATTTTTCACTTGCGACGATTTTTCACTGTGGCGGAGTCCAGTTAGTTTTGTATCCGCTAAGTGCCAACCACTCCAAGAAATAACAACCCTCAGTAGCTTTAGTTTAGAGTAGATTTATTCAAGAAGCGGTGAAAACTGGGTAAATAAAGAGATTAAAAATACAAGGTCATTCATTGTCTACATCGCAGAGTCGAGGCAAATCAAGTTCAAAGTAAACGGAATAAAAGAACTAAATTCTATTAAAATATCTATGCACTGCATTCAAAATGGTCCTCTAAATAATTGGAAAGTCATAAAAGGAAATCAACTTACATCGTTGCGCCTACAGTCCTACTTTTGGCTGGAGTGTTAGTGAGATTCACGTGGCATGTCTACTTGCTTTAAGACAGTGGAAAAAAAACGTGTCTGCCTGGGTGTAATTTAATCTTTAACCTTTTAATTGTTTTACCAAGAAGTTTCTTGACCTTTGTTTCAGAGGGCCTTAAGAAAGATAGAGGGCGATCTTCTGAAAATCTAGTAAGAGTCATGAAGGGTCAATTCAACACAATGCACCTTATTAAGTGAAGGGAAATTGGAATTTGAAGTCGCAAAATTCGCAATTAACTTTATGTGGTTCCTATTGTAGCATATGAAATGAAAAAAGGTGGTCTTATTTGTTCTTAGACAAGGACTGTAAAAGCTGCATTATAAATAGATGAACGGATTACTTTCCTAAAAAATTGCCAAATAATTAAACATGTAGCTACAACGATGTCGGATATATCATACATTAAAAAGTTTTAAATTATTAGAATTGTCTTTGCTCTCTGCTGACATTAAAATGTTATTCACGCAATAAAGCACACCATGCTATTGTATACCCTCGCGAGATGTGATTTATTGCTAATATCATAACAGTATATTGAAATGCTGGCAAAAAGCGTCATAAAAAGGGATTTTTGCTCTTGCCGAGAGCTTGCGCGTGTGCCAGCCGAGGTATATCGCGAATATACCACGGTTCTTTTCTCGTCTCGACAAATCAGATCGCTGCATTTGCGCAATCAATATACTGACCCAGTATGATATAATATCAATTATATTATATCATGCCACCATGCGCCATTCTGATTGGACGAGAGCTCATTCCACCGATGCTAAAATACTGTTTTAGCACTAATAGCAGTGCTAAAATGGGCCCCTAAACCAGCATTTTCGAAAATTGCCCGGTCGGTGCATTTGAACGTACCTATCTAAACCATAGACCCTCGAGAAAGCCCGAAACAGTCCACTTTGTTTCAAAGACCGAAGACCGAATTTTGATACACAGATAAAGTATTGGTCTGTAACTCACCTCTTGGTGTAAATAAGTTGGGATCGATGATGAAAGACATCTCTGAAGCAGCACGTTGGGGGTATGATGCACACAAATATTAGGGCGACAGCGCACTGTGCACTTTGCGGGAGTCGAGACGCGATATATCCTTGTATACCGCTCTTTATAATAAAATGAAGATAGTATTCGTTCATACACAAATAAATTGACACTTCCTCACAGTAACGGCATGTCAGATATTATTTACCAAAGTTTGGGCTATAACAGATCGGGACGTCAAAACGATGTAGACCAAGAAGTTCAAAATAACAATGGGATGACTCCTGGCGTCTGCGACGATATTTGACATCAAATGCAACGAGCAGTGTCAGCGTCCAGCTCTGCCTGCATCGGGCAACACACTCAGAATCTGCACCATTGTTCATCACAGTTGCAGTCATCGCATGTCTGGATTATTTCAAAACTGCTTGTTTTCTGGTACAATTAGCGTCCAAATTATCCATCAAAAATAGATCCTGTAACTTCACTGTGCCACCACTGAATGTCGCGACGGTATGTGGTACAGAATGAGACGAATCTATTTTTAGTATGCCAAAAAAGCCAGGATTATTGTTCTTATGTTAATTTACGAAAAAAATTGTTACTTTTTTCTTTTGATTTGAACTCTTGACCCATTTTCTGTGTGAGTGCAGCAGGTATTTTTTGACAAATATCGTTCGTGTTGCATGCGAATAAAATGCAATGTCAATATGGACGTAATGCGTATTTATCGTAGGATATCGTGTGCCTGTACGGAATCCTTATAAAAATGCTCGGTCTCGGGCGCAGAATCTGAATCTCCGACGTTCGATCTCTCAGACGTCCCTTTCCTGCATTTGGCGCTTAGAGTGATGAAAATACCCAAATAAGACAAGAAATACACGCAAGTTGATATAATATAATAGCAATAACCCCCTTCGCATTCGGGTATAACACTCGATTTTGGAACAATTCGCTCCATATAGCACTCGCCTATCGGCTCGTGCTATGTGTCGTGCATTGTACCAAAATCTCGTGTATACCCTCCTGCGGCGGGGGTTATTGCTTAATTATATCATACCAGTATATTGACGGTGGAAATGCAGCGATCTGATTGGTCAGGACGCGAAAAAAAACCCGCGGTATATTGGCGATATACCACGGCTTGCATACGCACGAGCTTCCAACTTTAGAAAAATTCCATGCATGACGTTCCACGACAGAATTTCGATATACTGTTATGATATAATAGCAATAAATCACACCCTGCGACGGTATACCACTCGATTTTGACCAGTTCACTTCCCATATGCACTTTTGACCAGTTCACTTCATATATGCACTCTCTATCGCTCGTGCATATATGTCGTAAACTGGTCAAAATCTCGTGGTAAACCATCGCAGGGTGTGCTTTATTGCTTAGATATCGCGTGTTCCTGTGTCGTATCATTTTGAATGCAAACGACTCTCATACTGATACGATACACTGAAGGAACAGGCGATGTTGGGTAACATACTATTTATCAATGGTTGTGCCCAGAATTGCCTAAAAATAAGGGGGAAAACTGAAAGTTTGAAGCTTTACTTTTATTCCTCCTTGTGCATATGGAAATACAGTGAAAAGTGCCGTCATTCATAAATGTTGAGACTTTTTTCTTCTCTAGCGAAAATACTTTTTTTTTCTGAGAAATGCTACTGGAACTATAAATGTATATTTTGTATGGTGCAAACTATTATAACAATTATAAACACCAAACATTTCCCCTTGAGACGGACATTTCTACGCTCCTAGGGATGGAGAGCATTAATGACGTTCCATTTACAATAAGATGATATAAGTCTGTCCGATAATATCAACTTTTACTCGATCGTTGGTGTTTGGATATAATAATTAAAAAAAACATTCCCTGCAATTTCATTGTCACATGTGTAACGTCTTCACGTATTTGAAAAAAAATTAGAGAGGAGTTGTAACTCGTGATATTTAAGGCGTGGCGACTGTTGTAATCAGAACTAGTCAAAGTGAACGAATTTGACAGCGCCGCTCGCTAAACCACAGAGGCGGTACAAATTAGGAGCTCTGACATCTATTCACGTCGTCTGTTGCGTCACGTTCTCAAACGATTTCTTGTTCCATTCATAAATGTTAGCCGGTCGTGGTAAATTTCGGCAATGCAAAAATAGGCTTCATATAGGTGTTGTCTCTCACAAAGCAAGGGGAAGAGGGATATAAGCCCATCGTACTTATGTTTTCGCTTTCCTATGGCTGTGATCATTTATACTTTATATCTCTGTAAAGTTTATACCAATCTATTTCTGTAAAGTACAATTATTACTTATGCGTGCTTGACTTATCAGGCTATTCATTGAGCTTGGTTCAAGTCTGATTTGTGAATGTTTGAGTGGGGTCAACACAGTGATCGGTGTTTTCATGTGAAACTTGCGAGTGGGATGAGCGCAATGGATGGGGTGAACGCTATACAGGGGAATTTCTCCCGAATCACACACCTGGCTTCCTCGCACGATCCCCATTGCTTTAAATTATTGATGAGGTGACGTTTGTAGTTACTGATACCTTATTCATAAGATGACATTATCGTGTTTGGCATGCTGGGAGGAGTTAAATCTCGGTCCCCAAAGAGATGTACATAATATTGACATGGCGTTGCGGATAAACTGTCGGGTGCATATAACTCCTACTAAAGTCAGCAAGACTTCTGTTCATCATCAAAAAACGTAATTGAACCAGCCTTCTTCCACCATGCAGACCATGTCAACTGTCTGATCGCTGACGTAAACGAGTTCAAATCTTCTTTCTTTTAACTTGTAGACTTGCTCCTTCATCAATTAAGGCAATTTGTTGGGGAAATATTAATCAGTACAGTTTTTAGGAGCGATGAAACTCAGAACAATGCGGGGCGACTCTGTACGTCAGTGATTTATCGCTGCCAGTTTAGTTGATGCGCAAACGAACACATATTCCCCCGAATATAACTGTCAACAACTTTTCTCTCGCAATGTCGCATGGTTTGCGTTTGTCAGCCGATCAGTTTTAAAACGCAGTCGATGTGCTAACTTTATGCCATATTTGCTAAGCGTGTTACGTGCAATCGAAAATACAGCTGTATCAACTGATAATAAAATACCAGCACAATAACTACATTGGTGGTCGCCGGTTGCCATGTTATGCTACATTTAAAGCCAGGCATTTTTCAATCGTATTCGTAATATACAAAATTGTATCTCATTTAAGTCAGTTCTCTATCTTACGATTCTCTATAATTAACATATTGTAAATCCCGTACAATGGAGACGTTCTCTTTTTTTATTTTCTTTGTGGTCTAGTAACTATATATATACTCTATTCCTTTAAAAATGGGTTAGGTTTTATTGTACATCAGTTAATATAGTGTTCTGTTTTATCCCAAATCGGGTTATCTGATGACCAATTCAGGTTGAGTTTGACATATTTGTGTCATTGCACATATGAATAGAGTACATGCACTGACATGACTACAAATCAATTGAATATAGATGTTGAAACGATGTCAGCATAGCATAGCAGAATTCTCTAAACATACCTTTGCTGGAAATCCTTGCATAGTGTGAAGGCTAACCTTTGACATTATAATATCGACATTCCATTTGATTCATGCATGTTAACTGGAAATTGCTATTGCTTAACAAAGCGAGTCCGCGAGTAGAACGTAACGTTCATTATTCATTTTCTTAGAGTAAACTAAAACAAAAATGCTATAAAATATGAACTGAAAACGACATTTCTTCGTGCTTATGACGTTTACAATGATGCAGTAATGTATACGTCGAAGTATCTGTGATTTGAACGACTTTTCAGAGCATAGATATCCTTTGACTGTCGTGTTTACAACTTTTTAGCTCCTCTCTCAGCGAAGCGGAGCTTATCAAATAGGTTGATTTTCCGTCCGTCCGTCCGTCCGTCGTCCATCAAATTGCTATCAAAGATTTCCACCTTCTTCATCAACATGTGTCAAAAATAGTTATTCTCTACATAAACACAGCGGAGCTATATCGGCCGTTAGGTCTCCTGTATATTCTCTGTTTTCAGTTTTTCAAACAAATATCACTAAACGTTTAGTTGGTGTGTCTAGTGTAACGGTCGACGCTAATATGGAAAGAAAAGCATATATCTGTTTTGCTTTACCATCGGCATTGCTAATTTTGTCTGATACAAACACCTAATACTTGCAGTGAACGGTCGGTGTCAAAACAGATGAACATTTTTTAAACAAGCAAAGAAGATAAACCACGGATCCTTCTATTTTGTCATTGTGTTCTGTTCAGATACTTCGACGTATACATTACTGCATTCAATAAAATGTGACAAGAGCATATGAGAACATAGACTTACTTGACAGGTATTTAGTAACTCAGTATCAACAGTACAACAGTCAATAGTATGTAGATTTAAGGGATGAAATTTTTTAATCATTGATACTTATTTTAATAGTTAAGGTGCTCAGTGCTACTGATTTTGCTGCACGCTAAAAGAAATACAAAGGAGGTCTGGTCTCGCAATTTTTAGAGACTTTGAATGTGAGGCTCACAAGAAAGTTCGGCAGTTAATAAAGTAGTTTTTTATTTCCCTGACACTGCATCAAATACACCTGCGGAGAGTAATTATCTTTATCCTCTGGCAGAAACCATGGCAACATGTTGGTATAGCATAGGAAATATTGCATCATTATGCTGGCAGAGGCACGTCTGTATGATACTGATATTGGTGAGCAGTTAATCTGCGAAAGATCTGGGCACAGTAGCTTAGCCGTCCGACACTACAGACGTACATCTGAAGAACAGCAACAGTTACGGCTGAAAGTAAGTTGCCACAAGTGATGATAACGAAAACAAGCATTCCGAAAAAGCAATTTTCCCCAACCTCTGGTACGTCATTTGGACATCAGTCATTCGTAGCATTACTTTCTACCTGACTTGGACTGTTCTTCACACATGAATTTGAAAATTAGCGCCGCTATTGGACATTGGTAATTGTAATGGCAAACTTTTGCTTACGTACTCTGCTGATATATATAACGCTAATGATACATGTTATGAAATGATGAGAAATTTGGTGATATTGAATGTTAGCGTGTATAAGGAAACATATATAATTATAAGTCAAGGTTTTATGAGCTATTTTCGACAATTAAAGAACCAGTGCAGTGCATTTAAAGTCCATGAAAATATCGACACGCCTAAAAATATTTTCAGTCGCTAGCAGCTAGTACACCCAAACTTTGCAAAACTAAGCAGTAGTAGTCTAATTCAAGGGGTGACAGGAAAGAAAAGAAAATCTCACTGAAAAAAGTTGGTCATTTCGTACGCAACTTTTCTTTGAAATGAACATCGAGCCATCAACTACCTTAGAATTTCAAACAACAGACTGAACATAGATACGGTCCATTTTTTAATTGAAATGAGAACACGAGAACGTTATTCAATACCGTAAATGACACCGAATAGAGTACTTAAAATCATGAAATCGTCAGCGTTCAAACAAACGGCACGTTATTTGACTCAGTGTGCTATATTTCGTAGTTATGAGAGTATAATATGTACCACTTCTCGTTGTGCCAAAAAAGGTAAGCCGAAGAATTATATGTTAAAGGGCAAATTATGAACAGCTAATTTATTACCCCCTGGACTTAAAATAAGTCAGTACGTTACTTCAATACAGAAGGTATCTTATCATAATAACGACCCCTTTAAAAGTATGTTGTTCATTGGCTGCACCTTATTATTCGAACAATAAGAACGCGCTATTTCGTAGGCTTCCATATCATTTTATGTTACCAGGGTTTATTGGTATTTTCTGCTGATTTAGGAGAGTTCATTTTGATGATTGCTTTTATCAATGAAACATTTCACAAAAGTTCGAACAAATAGTATAGCAAGGGACAATTATTCAGGGTATGTGTCTTAAATGTACAGCTGCCATTATATGCACCGCGGCACAAATATAAGAAATAGAAAGTATTTCTAAACCATATACAATCAATTTTGAACATTTACCTTCTCTTTTCATATGCTCATAATTCCTTTCAACACAAAAGGCATTCTACATTTGTTGAGTATTGTCATGTAAATTCGTCTCTTGTCATTCTTCCTAGAGTGCATTTATATCTTCAGTCAATAATGAGATGTGTATCTGGTGCTCAGAAAAGAGAATGAAAAGCGATATTGTATGGAATTGAAATTGTCTGACCCAGCCGTGAAACTCACACAAAAAACTACTTCTTTGTTCAACACCGCAACAATAGTATTTTCCTTGCGGTCGATGGGAATTTTTCAAAGTCCCATTGATTTATAAATGGACCATTTGCATTCAGTTCTGTGATATATTTAGATGATATTAATTTATTTAGAGGCATCCAACCATCGTCTGATAGTCTTTGCAACGAAATATATTGACACGGTAACTAAAACGAACAGCGATAGGGCCGCGTGGCGATAGTATTTAGGGCACACCTATAAATAGATAAACCTCAACAGTACGAAGTCTAAACACACGGTAAATAACTTAAACGATAAAATACTCTGCATAGTGTTGTACGCTGACAATTCCGTCATGGTAAGTAATCTATTTCATGTTATCTATGGCTGTGATCTATGTTCTTGTATACTGTTTGTCTCTAGTTAAACTTAAAAACTGTTATAATGGATAAGTTTTGAAAGAGTCTAATCAGACATTTATGCGGCAATAATCATATCAAAAAAGCAGGATATGATGACAAAAAGATAATTCGAGATGTTTCATTGTTCATGTAGTGCTCGAAATTAGACTTGAAGAAACACGAGTTTTACCTACTTTGGAGCAACTTATTATTATTATTATTATTATTATTATTATTATTATTATTATGATTATTATTATTCTTTTAAATTGTTAATTATTATTATTATTATTATTATTAGTGTTATTGTTATTGTTATTATTATTATTATTATTATTATATTATTATTATTATTATTATTATTATTATTATTCTTTTAAATTGTTAATTATTATTAAAAATGTTTAAAATGCACTACACATACGTCTCAGCACCTTGTACATAGCTGGATAATATAATGTAAAAATTCAACCACACACAAAAAAATAAAACAAAAAATTACAAATAAAACTGAGTAAAAAGGTAGGTTTTCAAGTTGCGTTTAAGAGTATCTACACCTCTGGCGGTCTTAATTTCGAATGGCAAATCATTCCATAGTAAGGGCTAACATACTGAACACGCTCTCTGTCCATATGTCTTGTTAAATTTGTCACGGGGCTTGATTAAACATAATTTGTCACTCGATTGCAGGTCTCTCGCTGGTACATATAAATCTAATAAATCTCTTAAATAAATAGGTACATTTCCATTAATAATTTTGAATGTGAGCAATAGAAATTTAAATTGTCTGCGGGCCTTTACCGGTAACCAATGTAAATCTTTGAGAACGGGTGTGACATGATCGAATTTGCCCGTACGAGAAACTAACCTCGCCGCTGCATTCTGTAATCACTGTAGTCGAGCAAGTTATTATCTAGGGATACCAAACAAAACATTGTTAAAATAGTCTAAATGGGACGTCACAAATGCATGGACTAGTTTTTCAGTTGTAGATCTGTGAAGAAGTTTACAATTCTTACTTATTCTATGCAAAGAGAAGAAACCATTAACTGCACAACATATTGATATGGTCAGACATGCTACCATCCCAACATAAAGTGATGCCAAGATTTCTGACAGAAAGTGAAGGGATTGTGTCGCATTGACCAATTCTCAGAATGTCTAGCTTTGTCACATCATATTTTAGACGTGAAGAAAAGTGAAAAACTTCAGTTTTGTTGTCATTCAGTACAAGCATGTTAAATTGTACCCAGCTGCGGACGTCATAGACACAGAGTTCAATGTTATTACGAATATCGTCAAGTCTATTACAGATTACAGATATTACAGATGACATAAATTTGTGTATCGTCCGCGTATATCATACAATCAATCCCATGGTGCACGAAAATGTCTCTCAAAAGTGCAGTGTAGAGTGTAAACAAGAGGGAGCCTAGAACAGATCCTTGCGGAACACCGTATTTCATGCGAGAAAATGGGGATGATTCAGATCAAACCTTGACGCATTGCTGGCGATCAACGAGGTACGAACGAAACCAAGATAGAGATTGGCACGTTATACCAAACCGAAATTGTAGTCTCCGAAGCATAATTTCATGATCAATTGTGTCGAACGCCGCTTATAGATCTAACATGGTGAGAATCACATCATGTTTGCAATTCAAGGCAAGCATTATGTCATCGTGAACACGGAGGAGAGCAGTTTCTGTGCTATAGTTAGCATGGTAAGCGCTTTGAAACTTTTTGAAAAGACTAAATTTAGTAAGGTGATGGTTCAATTGCTGAGCAACAGCCCGCTCGTGGACTTTCGATAAGAAAGGGAGGTTTGAAAACGGCCGGTAGTTCTTCAGAATGTTCTGATCAAGATATTCTTTCTTTAACTATGGACGAATTATCGCTGACGTGAAATGACTCGGAACGATGCCAGTTGTGAACGAATTGTTGAATAGATCCACAAGGAAAGGTGCCAAGATGTGTACACAATTCTTCAAGACTCCATGTGGTAGAATGTCGAGCTCTCAAGATTTAGGTGATGACTGTTTCACTAACGCAATTATATCCCCAGGTGACACCGGGTCAAATTCAGCTAAAGTACGGGTCGCAATCCTGTCAGGAAGTTGCGACACCTTGTTTTCAAAATAATTCATGAATGCCGATGAAATCTCTTTCTTTGGGATGTTGTTTTGCATGGCTTTGGATGAAGCTGTTGTCGAATCAAATAGTTCTGCAACAATGGCAAACAATTTCCTGTTATATGCGTCCGATGATAGGATGATTTTACTGCATTACAGAGGCGTGAATACTCCACACTCTTTAATATTAATATTTGACGATGATTTGTAACTGTGATTTGCGCTAATTTATTTCAAGTCGACGAACCTCTCTTTTCAAAATCAGTTAATCCTCAGAGAACAATCATGATGGTGCTCGCACTTTGTTTAAGACCGATTTGCTTTTAACAAGGGCGACTGTATCGAGAGCATCGGTAACAACATCATGGAAATAAACATACAGATCCCCTGGGTTGGTATTGCGTGGACAGGCTTGGAATCGTATGTCTTGAGCCGACACATTTTCATCGATCATCCCTTCGCTGAAGTCGAGCTCGAACGGCTACTTCACCTGGGCTTGACTGAGTTCCTCCAATATAAAACTAATATATAACTCGTACGAAAGTTAACCATCATTCTGTTACGGGAATATATTGGTTTGTTGACATATTATTTGTTACGTACCATTGTATTTATATACTGTCAGTCCTCTTAATCTCTGTTTTACAGCGGATTTGTGTATTCTAACTGAAACAAAAAGTAGTTTCATTTAATATTGCTGCTAAATATAGCGTACAAGTTTTGTGTTTCCTTTAGTTTTTATTTTATATTCAGAATATTTCTATTCGGAAAAAAACAGACAATTAACTCATTAGGTTTCTGTGATTCATAGGTTCTGAACAAATAACAAGAATGTATTCCCCATTTCTAGCTTCTATTCATCGCGCCATTATTTTCTATCTGAAGTTCATTCATTGCTTTGCAATGTTAAGTTCAAATCTAACACCTGTAACTTATTTATCCCTCGGTAGGTTGACGACGTCTGAATACAGTTTGATATATTCAGGACACTGCAAATGCTTTTGGCTAATAATGTGACTCTATTTATCTATTATCAATAAAAAAATCACGAATAGTTTACGACTTATAAAATTTCCATATGCTCAAATAGAAAGGAATAAAATATTATTGGAAGATTGCAGAATTATACTGACGCATAAAGGGGTCACTTTTATGTTTTATATTTATCGACTTGAAATAACAAATCAATTTCAAAATTTAAAGTCTATTAATCACTTTTCCTGAGTTCCGTGTTTTTCTAACCAGAAGTTTGCGCTTATATGTTATAACAGTGTGCGTCTTTACTATGAATAAAGAGCTTCATCTTGTATTTTTCTAGGCTCCGCTCTGCCGATTTGCAGTTATCTCAGTGTCCATCGTACTTTTGGCGATCGTTCGTGGCGATGATGAGCCGCATTGTGGAAAGTGCAGACAGAGGATTGACGTCAACGGACGACAATACGAGGACAACTGTGAGAAGATACCGTCATGTCCTTTAGATTTACTCGACATGGTGCAAAACATCCGAGATGGCCTTGTAAATGTTACGGGAGACCCATTTACTTTAATTAACGCTGAAAGTTCGAAGGGAATCCACAGATGGGTAATTTTACCAGAAGAGCTTATCGGCAAGAATTTAAGTATGGTACGTTCTTGAAATACCTTTGTAATCTTCTGGATTTGCATATTTTGATTCTTGTAAAGTGGCTAGATAATTCCTTTCCCAAGCCTTACGGAAAATTCCAATACCACAAATTCTTTTGAAAAGCTTATTTAGACTGGGGAAGAGTTTATCTTATGCTGATGCAAAAATATCCAATAACGAAAGATAATCTTCACAAGCTGCTTTATCCTTCTAAGATTTCTTGTTTCTTATATTGGAACATTCAAAGTGTCATCATCTATGATAACCTGACCTCCTAAATCTAACAAACTTGTTTACTGATTATGAGCATCACTTTCAGCTGCCTTTTCGCCATTAACATTCAACTACGTAAACAACTAAGGGTTCCGGGAATATATTTAAATGACACCTGCTGGATTTCCCGCATACTTGAACCCCCCCCCCCCCAAAAAAAAAAATGTTGACAGAATTTGCTTATTAATTGCAATCTAGTATTTTTCCAGATTTTGAAATGTGAGGAAGTTTATTTACATTTGTTTTCGTTTCAAATATATGAAAAAAATTCACCATAGTCAGCTAGATTTCGAGATTTTCTAAATTTGTTCAAGCACTTAAATTTGGATATATATTTTTTTCAACTTTCTTGCTTAAACCTTGTTGCCTTCATATGCAAAACGATACTATCTTTGGAATCGAGTGGCATGAACACTTGTTTATTTTTGCCCACTTTGTCCGGGATAACGGTCAAATATTGCGCCACTGCATTTATATAAGAGTGGTCTAATAAGCAAGTCTTGTAACTTAGCTTTAAATGAAATTATTGACACAAATTCCGTGTTTCTTCTTTTCGTTTATAACCGCCTCTTGTAGTACGTAATCATAAAAGATGTGGTAGGGCCAATTGCTACAATATAAAATACATGTGAGTAGTCAATGATTATTGCCATCCATTGATGGTACGTGATATACCGGGACAAACATCAGATTACACACTGATACACATTTAAAATCAACATATCTTCTGCCACTATTTGATACATGTATATTATCACCATCCTCATTATCGAATACTCTTCCATTTTTATTGAAAATTTAATCCCCCGGAAAATCAGATCAGCGACACTTTTGATTTTCTCGCTTTTTCGAATTCATTTTGTACGTTGGTGTCCAATGGACCTCCTTTTTAAAGTAGTGTCATCCTTGCTGATAAATCATCTAGATTACCACATCATGAATTAAATTTCCCGACAAACACCAAATTACACTAACCAATGTCTGCTTTAAGTTGAGTCTTCTAATCTCTTGGAGATCATTTTCATTAAGTGTTTTGTTTCTAAAGGGGATTCTTCGTTTAAGGTTTTATGCTTATGACGTGAATTCAATTCGCAATTCAAAGTAGTGAGTTGTTCTTCAATCGTTTTATAGTCAGGTCACTAATAGTTTTGTAAACTCCTTCCAGTACATTGCTCGTTTTTTTACTTTTTTATGAAGCTGGTTGAGTATTTCTTTTCCAATGCTCATTACTAGATTTGCCCGGCCTGTTTACAGGAGTAAGTTAGGATGTATTTTCATAGATGACTGAGATTAGCATTGGGTTGTTTTGCTACTTCAATTTTTTTCTCGCCAATTCAGTTTGTGTAGGAGGTCTCAAATGAGTCTTTACGTTCCAGCACACACTAAATAAAGTTACATGCAAACATACTGAGAAGAAAAGGAGACGAGCCGTCTTCGTTGACTCTGCAGACTTGACCACCTATCTGCAGTTACACTATCTAACATTCAGAAAATTTCCGCCGGCCACAACGTAGGTTGCTGGAAAGAATATATTATTACGCTCTAAACCCCCGAAGTAATGCCAATCGTCCAACATTCTTCAGGTATATATTCTAAGGATTCAATGTGTTACTTGAATATGTTTTCATAGAATTGCAGTGTGGCTGTGTAGCTGTTATGTATAGATGTTAATTGCATCATATTATATCAAAGGGAGAAAACTAAACGTCTATATTAAATCTAGGGCAACGGTCCTGGGGATGAAGTGTTGGATCTCTGCCATCGGTGTGAAAAGACACTCTATGAAAACAGAGTCACATCTTTTGATTGTGAGGTATGTATAATCAAGAACCACACGAAGGTTGTTTTTTACAATAGGGAAGGGGTGTCTTGCATAAATACACTAAGTATTAATAGCTATATGGCAATACGTACATTTCTTGACTTGTATACTTGCTGGTGAAGGTATATTGCAAATCAAGGATTGTATTTATAACAGTAAAATGTTTATACTCTCTGTACAATAGAGAAACTGGGGAAACTTTGAGTAAAATGTAACATTTTCTATTCTGAGGCACTAGATACCGTATTGTTACGCTCGGCGTATTGTTAAGCAGTTGTTGGCCATTTTGTTGTGTAACATACTTTTATTAAAGTTCAACTTAAAAGTCTTTTAAATTCACAGCCATTTTTTTCTTTTTGAAAAATCCTTCTGCATATATGCATATTCCAAAATGGAATAAATTGGACAACATTTTCGAAAAATCCTTCTTCACATATGCATATTCCAAAATTGAATAAATGGGACAACATATATACTGAAATGTTACCTAGTTTGAGATGCACATAGCATATATTGGATTGAGATAGCGAGTACTAATTGTTTGCTCCTTATTGGTCAAGATGAGGTTTGGTACCTGTTTCTAATTTAATAGTTAAATTCAAACAATCAGTACATGATTTATGAACAACAGTCTGGTCCACTGCCCCTCTTCTAACGCTGGCGGCGCTGCTCACGATGATAGGACATATTGGCTACAGACCCTATTAGCATGGACAGTGCAGCCAGCGGTAGAAATGGTAGAGGGGACCACACTATTAACCAGACTGGTTATACATTTCACGTAGGTTATAGCAAATTTTCGTCATTGCACTTATGTCTTTAAGTATTTTCAATGACCGACTTCGAGACTAGCGTTAGTGTATTACGTACACATTCATAACCCTTGGGCTAAATCGACACACATTCGTGTAGTATACCAGGGAGTTTACTATTTTACTGTTATATTTAAATATTCAGAGTTAATCATTTTTAAACTCAATATAACACCATGAATACATTGGTTTTAAAACAGTATGAACTCTGAAGTGTCACTGGACACGTTCAATTTTAATAACGTATTGAGTAACCATTGTAAGCTCGAAGATTATGGCACAATACAAATTCATTGAATTATATAATATGTGCATATATGTTCTATTAGGACCTTTAGCGCTTCATATATTACTCTTCCTCTCACCATACATTCTACTTTCTCCATGCACCAAGTTTTGGCGATAAATCGAACAAACTGAAGCATGGCAAACTTTCTTGATGATAAGACAAAAAAGATCTCATCACACAGAATCTCTTAACTATCGTTTTCAGAGGTCATGTAATCTGAAAACATTGTTTTGAAAGCTTTGAATTTCAAGTTACCGAAATGCTTCTTTCAAAGAAGAAAATACCTGAAAGGTATCAAAGATTGGGTTTAGCAGAGTCAAACATTTCTAATATATATATATATATATATATATATATATATATATATATATATATATATATATATATATATATATATATATATATATATATATATATATATATATATATATATATATATATATAGTTTGTTCTTCTTTTGTCACAGGAGATAGCATGCCCGGTGGAATTTATCGGTAGTTTTTCCTTGGATCCGTTCCGACCTGTCGTCTCCGTTGTACCCGCATTAACATGCATGGGAATTATTGCGGAAGACACAGAAAAGTTCTATTGTTACAACAACATTTAAAGAATGTGTTCATTTCGACTGATTGTTTGATGATTTCGCTTGGAGACAAAATTATATCTCTGTGAAAATAAACTCATACTTTACTGAGACAATGTAATATTAAAAAAAAGTTATATATCGTATATTTGTCAGCGTTGATGAAATGAAGCTTTTTTATATACAAATATAGTGTGATAGTGATATAATTGTGATAGTGAGCGTACGTTCGTGAGCGCTACACGAACTCTACAGCGTGTGGAGGGTCGCATTCAGAAACATTGTAACAACTTAGCTCGGTTATCGAACGAATATTTTTGATATTCAGGTTTTGGCCTAGTGGTTTTTTCTATGGCTTCTCCGCTAGGTGACTGAGATCGAACCCGATTGAAACAACCGTATATTGTACTGCCTCTATATATAAGAATAACTAAATGCGTCAAAGACTTGGTCCTTCACTTTTAAGTCGAAAAAAAACTTTCTCAACATTGGAAATTTATTTCACCTTATTAAGAGGCTAATATACTTGTAGAGATTCATACAAAACTAAGACCATGAACAGATATTGAAGTCAGCTATGATGCCGTTTCTTTCAAAAGCACCAACATGTTAGTTAGTTGTGTAAGTTAATCATTCTACAATTACGTGCAAATCGAGGTCCCCGACTGGCACTTTGCGTTCGCGGCAACGGTCAAAATTCTGCAAAATAACAGTATCGTGTAATAAATACAACTTAAATCTATTTCTTATTGAAAAACGGGGAGAAACATACGTAGAACGTTGTAAACACTTCATTGAAATACGTTCATTCTCTTAATTACTGGTATTAACCCTTGCAGGTTATGTCAAACTTTTTAATGGTTGATTATAACTTCAAATGGTCTGTCGTTACATGATTGTATATCTATTTAACATTATGACCTTTATTGTTTCCTGTTATCTACCAGCGTTCACAATCTTGAGGTGATGTTATTGTATATCTACTTTACACTATGACCTACAATTTTTGCAATTATCCACCAGCGTTCACAAGGAGGAACGTGGAGGTGGTGTTATTGACTTGAGAATTCGTGTGACATACTTATGATAATGATGTTATTGACTATAACGTTAGGTACTGCTGCATTGCAGATACAGACAATGCCACGCCTTTCAGAAATCTAAATTTCAACGGAAAACGCAAACAGACATTTTTGAACTTATTAATAAATACCGAAATATCATCGGTCTCAAACACTTCATTAAATAACCATAGTCCGGAGAATACTTGATATGAACGACGCAGATGTTGCCAGGGAAAAGTGTTTATCGAAACAGTCAAATGTACGCCAAATTGACGCACACCAGAGGGAGAGCAATCTACTTTGAAATTCCTTATCCAATTGTATTGATTTTTGGATTGTTGATATATCGTTCTAGACAGAAATTACTTAATACATGTACGATATTTCTCAGTGTATTGAGATATTCACAGTTATGTGCTAACTTACTATAACACACTTAGTTTGTATTCATGCTCATTACACGTTGTACACTGATGCGTAAGAAATTTGATTTGAATACTTTCTATTCCCAACAATGCACTGAACTATCAGTATCTAGGGAAACTATTTTATAATTCCTTATAACTATAATGGCGCTGCGTACAGTTTCTTCTTAATAACCCCATAGGACAATGACAAGTTTTCCCCATACGGATTTAGACGTGGTGGCTATGGCCTATGTGAGCCATATTGGACATTCCCACCACGTCTAATAAGATTCATCAGTTTGCTTTTTATTTTTACGCACACACTTTATTGATGGACATCTGAGGAATGACTATTACTTCAGGTTGACAACTAGCCCTGCAACCGGGGTATGAGCCAATAGTGCTCGCCTATGACTATGCCGTAGCCGTATTATAGCCGTATTATAGCTGAGCAGAGTTGCGCGTGTCTAGAGCCAATGAAGTAGCCAAGGCCCTTATTTTATTGTACATGTAGTCTTTGGTCCTTACAAACTTTGTCCCTACCTAAGTCTGTGTATGGTGATTTGTGTTCCCCCGCAGTGTTTTTACTCTATTGTGGTGCAGTAACGTAGTGACCGGAACACAACAAAAAGGTCCACAGATCATGGTACCAATGGTGCATCAGACAACACACGACATTTTTTTCTATAAATACGGATTGAATTCATACAATAGGCATCTACTAAAAGCTTGTGGCAATTTTTAGAAAACACAAAAGTACCCTGAAGAACTTCCTTAAGTATTAACAATCCATGTAGGCACAGACCTTGTATGTGATGTAGGGGAAATCATAGTTTTTTTTTTTACTCGATGGGTCCGCTATGTGGATTGGTGAGACACCATAGAATTAAGTTTTCTTTTTTTTTTCGGCCAGACCACGCATGTTGCAAATTTGATAATATTTTTATCTTTACTGAACTGATATAACTGTCACCTACTTTAACAATTTGATGTCGATTTGTCGCAGTTCCCGTCCCCAGCCCCCCCCCCCTACATCCCCAACGGCTTCTGTATATTCTAGTCGCGAAACATTCGGGTTTTAGCTTGGCAATCGAGTCATTTGTTACATGGAGCTACCTCTGTTGTTGCGTCATGCTACAGTGAAAACATATGACCTAAATTTTGATTTTTTGACTGCTGTGCTGTACAATATATGCAACATTTCGATGTAGATGAATGTTCAGTCATGGTTGTAATGTATGTCACACAATTTCTGTATCGTTTGCTCTCTTGTAGCGTCTGATCGAAATCTACCCCTATGTCAGAACCAATGGGGAGATGGAACTCGGCATGGTGTCTCTATCGAAACCAGCATTTTAGTAGTGTAACAGATTGTTGAAGTTTAGAACATAAAAAGCAGAGGCGGACTTCCCCTCTGCTGATTATGTTTAGAACTACTTTTATACAGGCAACATTATGTCTGACTAGTACATAAGCCTAAGGTAATTGCAAATGCTCAAAACAGCCATTTTATGTGGTTTAGCCGTTGTTAATGGGATACCATAAAATGGCACCCCACTGTTGTCGTCAAGTAAAATCTCAGATAATGATATTATAATTTTTTATGGTCTATGCACGACCTTTGACTGCTATTTAAGCAGTAATGATTCCCTTTCAGGGGGTAACTTACTGGAAACGTCTAAAAAGCTATAAGGAGCAGCGAAGAGAGGGCATACCGTCTGACTTCAAGTTTGGAAAATTTGAGGGGGTATTTTGGAAGCATCGTAAAACCTAACGATTATCCCTGTGACTTCAAGGTACGTGTGTTTCTAAATCATCTGTGGAAATGATCCTAACCTGTACTTTCATGGTGCGCCATCATATTACCTCAGAAGTCGAATCTAGATGAATTTCATATTCAAGGGTACAGAAATCTCTACATGCTGCCGGAAGAAATTTGTGATATATGATGAGCGCAATTTCACTTACTAAAATTCAATACTATGACTTTGAATTGCAAAAACATTTCCTGCCCTTTGATTTTCAAACGTGTAACGTCTACTGTTATTTCAAAAAAAAAACTAAAAACGGAGTAGCAACTCGTGATATGAATGAAAAGGCGACTGTTGTAATCAAAACTAGTCACAGTGAACGAATTTGAGAGCGCAGCTTGCTAAACCAGAAAGGCAGAAAATTAGGAGCTCTGACAACTTTTCACAGCATCAATTGTGTAACGCTCTAGAAGGATTTCTAGTTCCATTCCTAAATGTAAGTCGGACGTGGTAAATGTTGGCGATGTCAAAATAGTCTTCACACAGGTGCTGTCTCTCACCAAGCTAGGGCAAGATCGATGTTTATGTTTTAGTTTTCCTTTCCTTCTTTTTACTGGCTGTGACCTGTTATATGTAAATATCTGTAAAGTTGATACCAGGCTATTTCTGTACATCACACTTTTTACTTATGCATGCATAACTTATCATACTGTTAGTAAAGGTTGGTTCAAGTCTGTGATTTGTGAATGTTTGGGTGTGATGAACACGGTGATTGGTGTTTTCACGTGAAATGTTTGAGTGGGGTAATTGTAATGGATGTCTTGAACGCTATAGAGGTGAGATTCTCCAGGAATCACAGACTTGGCTTTCTTGCATGATCTGCATTGCCATAAATCATTGATGAGATAACGTTTGTATTTACTGATTTATTATTCACAAGATGACATCATAACTTGGTATATTGGAAGGAATTACATATCGAACCCCCAAGAGATGTGCATATTATTCACATGGCGCTGTTGATAAAACGTCGAGTACAATCACTCCTACCAAAGTCAGCACGACTTCTGTTCATTATCGAAAACGTAATTGACCAGCTTTGCACAATACAGGCTATATCAACTTTCTGATCGCTGACGTACACACGTTTCAGTCCTTTTTTTTCAACTTCTAGGCGTGCTTCTTCATAAAGAAATATGTAGGTGAGATTTTAATCAGTACAATTTTGTCCGGATATATGAAAATCAGAACAATGCAAGGTGACCTCGTACGTCAGTGATCTGCCGTTGCCAGTTTAGTTATTATTATAGACCAAAATAACAATGGAGGGCTGCCATTCATTTCGTATTTGCTTTACGTCACTTTGTACACAGTCCGTCTAATCCGCTGGTACTGTGCAAGGAGAATCTGGCAGAAACTGAATCACTATTTCGCCGACTCAAAGCTCAGTCGCTAGGAAAACCTAGGGTAGTATGAAATAGACACAAGAGAAATACAAATGATTTATATTTTTTACAAATACAGCGACTTGAGCCGAGTGTAACCGTTCTTGTTAAACATTACTGTGAATATGCCGTACGAAAACAACACTGAGATTACAGAAAACAGGAGTTACAAAAAATACATCTGTGTCAAATGATGATATACCCGCGGGATAACTACATTGAGCGGTCGCCATACCTGCCATGTTCTGCTACTTTTAAAGTCATTGTTCACTTCTGTAACAGTTACTGTTTCTTTTTTCGGCTGCACTGGTATATAATATATAAGTCTGAGTAATTATTTATTTCATAACAATTTTAATCGCCAAGTAATGGTCACAACACCGATTAAAACTGATAACAGGACAGGGTATCTCAAATACTTAAACAAGTCCACAGTACAGCTCCACTAGCTGTATCTTTTAGCATTATTTTATGGTTTCACTTGCAAACTACTAAAAGTGAGTTTGTGAGAATGTACTAATTTACGTGTGTGTATACACTTACTATTAACTACCCGCTGGGATTATATGAGCAATTTTGAACAAGATAAAAACTATACTGCGATGAAATGTTTGCCCAAACATTCAATCGCAGTCAAATGAGAAAGAAGCAAAAACGTGGATGCTGTAAATATCTGCCCCGAAATCTTCATGTAAACTCATGTACACAGTAGTCAGATATAGAGCACTGGAGTGAATGTTTTATACTGTAAAATAGTTTTTTCTGTTTCCTTTGTAATATTACTGTAACTGATTTTTAAAAAATGGCGGGAAATATTTGAAAAATTTGAATTTGTCAAATGTTTCACGAAGAAATGGTTTCCCTAGTGCAATAAAAGCCCATTTCTCTAAAGTGTGTAGAATTCAGAAAAACAAAAACAAAACAAAAACAAACAAAACCAACAAAAACAGAAAAAAAGGAAGACTTTTGAGGTCAACACGCTTAAACAGTTACAGATAGTAGGGCTTAACGGCAACTTTGACAGTAAGAAAAATGTAATGTGATGGTAAGCAAACAAACCAATCAAACGCAAGGCAGTGTTCAATCCTACTCGTAATATACAAAATTGTATTTCATTTAAGTCAGTTATCTATCGCACGGTGCTCCATAATTAACATATTGTAACTCCGTGCCGTAGAGAAGCCTTTTTCATTTTCCTTAGAATATAGTAACTATATATACTGTAGTCCGTTAAAAAACTAGGTTAAGTTTTATTTTACATGTCTCAGCAGTTTATTTTGTTCTATTTTATGCCATAATTGGGTTATCTGATGACCCATTCAGGTTGTGTTTGACCTATTTGTTTCATTTTACATATAGAATAGAGTAAATGCACTGAAGTGATGTTCAAGCGATATCAGTATGGCACAGCTTAAATTTCTAGACATAGCTTTATTGTTAATCTATGCGTAGTGTGAAGACAAACATTCGTCGTATACCATTTTTTGGCTCATGCATATTACTGGGAAGCGCCATTGCTACATGAAGTGTGTCCAATATATATATATATATATATATATATATATATATATATATATATATATATATATATATATATATATATATATATATATATATATATATATATATATATATATATATATATATATATATATATATATATATATATATATATATATATATATATATATATATATATATGCCGTGTATACAACTTCGGTATTATTTGTTTTCAGACGGTAATATGAAAAGGAAAGCATTTTTCTTGTTTGTTTTATCCCGACATTGTTAATATTTTGTCTGACGAAACACCTTATACTTGCAATGAACGGTCGATGTAAAAACAGGTGAACGGTATTGAAACAAACCAAAAAGAAAAATCACGGATCCCTCTATTCTGTCTTTGTATTCTGTGCATGGTTTTGAATAAACTATTTATGGTGGGTAATTATACTGATTACAACATAAACATAAAAATGTAGCCCTTCTTCATAACGAACAAATAGTATAGAAAGGTAGATAAATTTAGGGTATGTGTATTTTATTTACAACTATTATCGGCGCAGCTGCACAACAACGAGAAATAGAACCTATTTCTTAAATATAAGCCCTTAACAACCAATATTGAATATTGTAGCTCTACTTTACGCATGCTCATAATTCCTTTCGCTACAAAAATTGATCCTTAATTTGTTTGATTCTCTATTTGTTAATTATTGTCAATAAATTTATCACATATCATTATTTAGAGATTGCATTAATATATTCAGTCAAAGTGAGACGTGCATCTGATGCTCTGAAAAGAGTATCAGATAATATCTCATTGCGTGGAATTGAAAATGTCAGAGACAGCCGTGAAACTCACCCAATAAACTACCTATAAGTTCGTCAAACCGCAACACTAGTATTTTCTTTGCGGTCTCTAAGATCTTTTTCAAAATACCACGGGTTTATAAATGAACATTTTACATCCAGCTGTGTGATATCTTTAGATATATATAAATATATAGAGAGACATCAAACAAACCTGCGACATTCTCTGAAATAAAATATATCGATACGGTAAACAGAAATTAACAGCGATAGTGCCGCATGGGGATAATATTTATGGCACAATTATGAATAAATATACCTACAACATGTACGAAGTCTGAACACAATCGATAGAACACTTAAACGGAGCAATACTCTGCATAGTGTTGTACGCTGTCGATTCCGTTATGGCAAGTAGATTATTTTTATTCAATGTCATCTATGGTTTTTAATGATGTTCTTGTATACTGTTTATCTCTAGATGGACTTCAAAATTGTCATAATTGTTAAGTATCGAAAATTTACTAGATGAACGAAGAGTACGACGTGGTGTCTGTATATCGATCACCCATCTCAAGTAATCTTGACAATTGTCATTCAGAATTTTGAATGTACGAATGATTATTTTAAACTGAAAACGTTCCTTTATAGGTAACAAATGAGGTTAAACAACAACAGTTGAAATACGCTCACATTTCTTTGTGCTTGTAATCAGGCGTGCACTGGCATTTTTTGACGCACTGAATTTTATTTTACTGGTAATTTTGAATTCTATAAAGGAGGCTGTTGCAATAATTCAGCCTTAATGTCTCAAAGGTTAGTTTTTATGCAGTTTTTGCATCAATAGGGATACGTATTTGTTCAATTTTATGAAAAGAGAAAATGCAGATTTGCAAAAAAATGACGCATGAGACCAACGGAATCAAGCATGATCCTGAGGTTTCTTACAACGCGATTGGAACTAATTTCGGAGAATTGGATGTTCATATTTTTCAAATGCCCGTTGAAAACGAAACGTTAAAAATATGTATGATGTAATGTACAAGTTCATATATAGCCTGCCTTTAAAAAACTCTGTGGGTAAAATATCAAACATACTGGCTTTAAAGGAAGTTTTCACTGGTACAATATCACCTTCATATACTGGATTAAAAGATACAAGTAAACAATCCAAAGTAGCGAAAAAATGACTGCCCACACTAGGATTCAAACCTACCCTTATTTGTTTTCTATTTTCTGCTTGAAAAAGTTCATAAGACTACTACTGACCATTCCAATAATGGATACACTGACCATACCCATAATGGCTAGCAAGGGAAATGGTGTAGGTCTACTTTCTTCTATGTCTTCAATTTAGCTTGTAACATCTTGGTGTCTTCAAAATTGATAGAAGAAGAGCGTCTCTTCCTCTACCCAATCGTTCCCACTCAGTCATGGTATTTTCTGGTATTGTGTCACACCAGTCACCCCGTCCTTGCTTTGTCCTTGCAGTATATGCATGCCCCCGAGAATTAGTAGAGATCCAAGTCTGAGGGTATCGTACACCGAGCTTACTATCAACACGATTCCTCATCTGTCAGTGGTTTGTCCTTCATCTTGACTCGAAACTGGGACGTGTCGGCTTCAGATTCGACACTATTGCACACCCAATGTGCGCTCGATCGGTAGATCTAGCAACGGAGGTCAATTGTTTGTATGCCTTCAGGTCGTTGTGCTGGGAGAACACCATCGATGACTTCCTTGTTGTTCGATATGGATTTGTGCAATTTAAAGCCGCATCTTTCAAACAGTTGTTAGCTGTGCTAAATAAGGTTAATTTTCTCGAATGGCTTTCGGACTGACTTCAACCTATCGTGGTGGGAATAGAAATATTTTCTAACGAAGTCGGCAGCATCTTTACCGCAGTCCTTTTCATAAAGGTCAGCAGTCGTCTTGAGGGGGAAGTTTACACAGCCTGGTGAGGATATTGCTCCAAACATGTGCACTCATTCTGTATTCGCTAGAATCTTGATCAAGATTGCCATTCTCGTACGAAAGAAAGAGCAGTTAATCACGGTGTTTAACATCAACTCCAACTTCTTGGTGGAATATCGCTTCAATGTCGCAAATGAATGCTATCGGTTTTTGTGTGAAGTGTCATAATACTCCTCCGATCGGGTCATTAGTCAGATCCGGTCTTGAAGCAGCTGGTTGTTTAGTATCTCCCTGCGATATCCGGCGTTGCAGTCAAATACCACTCTTATTTTACCTTGCTTGTTCGGGTGATACTCATGGATGTACCATCGTCGACCATCTGTCTATGGCTGATCATCAATGGGTAACTTTTCTGCGTACCCATTTCTATTCTGTCATTCATAAAGGTAATGTAATCAGATTCATTCTGCTTATCCTTCATCGGTCTATTCTTCAATATAGCCAAGCCTTTCACAGCTAAGGTATGTTATTTGGTAACTGAACTTCATCTTGTTTAAATGGAAGGGGAATTTCAAAGTGTCCGTCGTCTCTTTGGCGGATTTCTCCGTGTAACTTCGTTAAGAATCGTCTGCCTTGAACTGACACCTTTTCAGCGATCTTTCCTTCGCTGAAGTCGAGCTTAAACATCTGCTTCACCTTTGCTGGACTGAGATTGTCCAACATATAACAAATATATAACATGTACGAAAGTTACCCATTATTCTCTTACGGGAATATATTGGTCCTTCACACATTATTTGTTGTGTAACATTGTATGTATATAAAGCAATTCGTGTAAGTCTCTGTTTTGAAGCTATTTTGTGTATTCAACTAGTTATCATTCGCGTTTTTATTTCATATTTAGAATAATTCGGTTAGGAAAAGCAGACAATTAACTCATTAGGTTTCTTTGATTCATGGATTATGAACAATGAACAAATATAACGATGTATTCTATCTTCTTTTAATTGCGCCTTTACTTTCTATCTGGAGTCTATTACTTGCTTTGCAGTTTTAATTTCAATCTAACGCCTGTAGTTTAATTATACCCTGGCTTGTTGCTGACGGCTGAATGAAGTGAGGTTTTTAAATGACACTGCAAAATGCCTTTGCCCTAATAATGTGACTCTTTTTATTTATTATCAATCGAAAAAAAATAGAATAGTTTTCGACTTCTAGATTGTCATTGCTGAAATAGAAAAGGAGTAAAATAATCATTGAAAGATTGTAGAATCATACTGATGCATACAGGAGTCACTTTTATTTTTGATACTTATCAACTTAAATAGCAATTCAATTTTCCGATCAACTAGTCTATGAAACACTTTTCCTGTCAGTTTTGTGATTTCCTACTGCGTTTGTAATAACAGTGTGCGCTATTACTATGAATAAAGAGCTTCATCTTGTATTTTACTAGGCTTCATTCTGCCGATTCGCAGTTTTCTCACTGTCCATCATACTTTGGGCAATCGTTCGTGGCGACGATGAATCGTATTGTGGAAAGTGCAGACTGAGGATTGACATCAACGGAAGAGAATACGAGGACAACTGTGAGATGATACCTTCATGTCCTTCAGATTTACTCGACATGGTGCAAAACATCCGAGGTGGCCTTGTGAATGCTACGGGAGACTCGTTAAGCATAATTAGCGTTGGAAGCTCGGAGGAAATCAACAAATGGTTAATTTTACCAGAAGGGCTTATCGGCAAGAATTTAACCATGGTACGTAAACAAGGGAATTGTTTGAAAAATGAACATTTTCCATTAAAAACTTGAATGGAATATTAACCTGTAAGGCCTTTATATGTGGATAAACCCTTCCGAGGATTTCTTACTATTTTGCGATTTGACAGACTTCGAAAGCTTTTTGTCTATTATTTTGATAAATACGTGTTGCACACTCACACCGATGCCAACGCGTCAGCAATGTGAAAACTACTGAATAAGGCGACTTTAAAAACAAACCTATATACACCAAAAACTTACCATTGGGATTTTACATTATGGATTCTGTTATACAATATCGATCAGATTATAACTAGCGACCTTCGTTATCTACTACACGGGAATACAGCCACTGAATGGCTGTGTCGATACTTAAAAAATAGCTTTATAACAGTGCTTATTGGCGAAAATTTCAAGCAACGCTTTCAAACATCACATCCATCGTGAGCCAGCACTCACGACTTTCTAACATTGCTCTCTTTATAAACAATCACCCAATCGTATATAGGGTTTATCCGGCTCTGAATCAATTCGGATAGAATGATACATTTGGTATAATATAGGGCTTAGCCCTTGGTGTCGCGCCAGGCGTTGAGATTAAAAATGTTATTTGTATCGATTCATGATTAGTAATCATAAAGGATAATAATTGTTATTTTCTATATACGTTTGTACAAGTATGACCGGTTTACCATCTGATGACAGTTCACGTACACGATGTAAGACCCTGCATGTATTGGTTTTCTGTTATGTGTAAAAAAGTTTGTCATAAATTGGCAATTTTTTACCATGATTACTACCTATTGTGTTTAACAAGGGACGTATTGTGCCATCATTAACTTTTAATGGCGGTGCCCAAGAAAGAAGGATACACTTCCGGTTACTCGCATAGTATATTATAAATATGCGCATGCGTAGTCAGTAAGCATAGAAAAAAGTCAAAATATGTAATTGCATAGTAAATTAGGGCGTATTATTTTCTCTGCTTTCTTGATTTAACTGCCTACAAATGCTGAAAAATACTATTTATGGAATTGAATGGCATGAACACTTGCATTTTTACCCACTTCGTCAGGGACAGTGGTCAAATATTTCGCCACAGCATTTACATCATCGGCCAAACAAGCAATTCTTGTTACCTAACTTTTACATAAAATTATCGACACAAAGTCCATGTTTCTTCTTTTCGTTTACAACCACCTCTTGAAGTGCGTAATCCTAAAATGTGTGGTAGGGCCTATCATATGTGCTACAATGTAAAATGCAATTGAATGGTCAATGATCATTGCCATCCATTGTCGGTATTTCACTACGTGAAATATTGCGATAAAAATTGAGATTATACATATACAAAATCAACATCACTTCTGCAACTATTGGCAACACACGTCAATTGGTCGATCACCATCCTCATCACCAAGTACTCTTCTTTTTATAATAAATAATGTAATCTTCCAGAAAGACAGAATGGGATTAGGTCAGATAAAAATAATTTGTCAACAAAACGTTTGTTGTTCTGTTTGTCGAAATCATACGTAGCTGTCCTCTTCGCTGATAAATCACCGAGATTACCACATCTTGCATAACAATCATCGACAAACACCAAATTACACCTACCATTGTCTGCTTGACGTTAAGTCTTCTAATCACTTGAACATCATTTCCAATACACTGTTTCGTTAATAAAGGAGATTCTTTGTTTAAGGTTTTTTCTCCGAATTAAGTGAATTCAATTCGCAATCCAAAGTATCCAATTGATCTGTTGTATAGTCAGATCACAAATAGTTGTGTTAACTCCGTCCAGCACATTGCTCGTTTCTTTTCGTATTTGAAGCTGGTTGAAACACCGTGAGATGTATTTTTGTAAAATGAGATTTAGTGATTTTTGAATTATGTCCATAAGAAAGAGCAAAAATCAATGGGATATTTTAATTTGCCAATTTTATTCCACAAAATATCTGTTGTCTCCACCAACTAGTCATAGAAATCAAAATGCTAAAATTTTATCTTGAATTTAGCATATTCCTGTACGGTCCTGTACATTCAGCTTTTCTTTGCCCAAAGTTTTGAAATACCAGTATACTGAATTCGGGAGAAACGAGGGGAAAGACTTTATTGCCACCATCTTTCAAAAGAATGCAGGCAACAAATTCTTTGCCCTCATTTTTCCCCTTCAACAAATGACGGCAACGAATTCTTTGCCCCCATTTCTCTTTCAAAAGAATGCAGGCAACAAATTCTTTGCCCTCATTCTCCCCTCCCAACAAAATTTGCCAAAGTATTTGTTTCTTACTGGATTAGAAGTTTAAAATAGGTCTCACATTGATATGTATAAAATAATAAAAAGAAAATATCAATTTCAGTGTATGCGTACACTTTGTGGGTTTTCAAGACAAAATATTTCAATTTCTTTGTTTGAAGACAATTTTTCAAGGATTTTAATTATTCCAGTTTTTTCTGTCAACTAAAAGTTAGTTTTCAGTGACAAGCCAAACATTCAGTAGATTTCATCCTTGGAAAATTTAAAATCACACAGCAGTCATTTACTGCAACTTTTTGAAAAATGCCATTTCTTTAGGGAAATATTGGAAAACCAAGTGAGTTTGTTTGCAATTAAATTATTTGTTTATTAAATATTTGAAAATCTGATCAATTGTACTGATTTATGAAATTTAAATTGGAAAATACTTAATTTTCTCTAATTCTCATTTTTCGAAAATAAATCTCACGGTGTTTTGAGTATGTCTTTTCAAACGCTCATTTCTTAATGTGCCTGAACAGGAGTAAGTTGGGGTGTATTTTCCGGAGACGACAGCGGTTAATAATAATGGTGTTATTGTTTTGCTAGTTCGAATTTTCCTGGCCAACTCTGTTTTTAAAGGGCCTATAATTTGTCGTTATGTTCCCAGTACACACTAGATTAGGTTTAATACAAGTATCGGGAGAAGAGAAGGATACGAGCATTCTTCGTTGACTCTGCAATCTTGACCACCTACCTGTAGTTACACTATCATTGAAACATGTCCACCGACCACGTTGCCGGTAGTTGGAAAGAATATATTCTGGCGCTCTAAACCTACAAATTAAGCCAATCTTCAAAGATCCTTAATAGAGATGTTCGTAGGTCTTTTATAAACTCATATGAATTTCTATACTAGGATATGTTCTTAATAAAATTGCAAAGTATCTCTTTGTGTGGCTTTAAGTGTCAACCTTTAAAATCCGTATGGGTGTTAATTGAAACATGTCAAAGGAGAGAAAACTAAGTATCTACATTTAATCTAGGGCAACGGTCCTGGGGATGAACTATTGGATCTCTGTCATCGGTGTGAAGAGATACTTTTTGAAAACGGAGTCACAGTTTATGATTGTGAGGTACGTATAATCAAGATCCGCACAGAGATTATTTTACATAAGGGAAGTGGTCTCTTACGTGCATAGAACCAGTTATTTATAGTTAGACTTCAAATGTCAATGCGTATATTACTAGACTTTTATAAGTGCTGGTTAGGATATAATGCCATTCAAAGATTGTATTTATGACACTGAAGTGTTTATATCCCCTGTACAATGGAGAAGTTTTATGCTACTTTGAGTAAAATTTAATGTTTTCTATCTGAGGCACTTGATACAGTAAGGTTACGCTCAGCGTATTGTTAAACAGTTGTTGGCCGTTTTGCAGCGTCACGTTCCTTTAATAAAGTTATTTTAAGTCACAGCCATTTTAGCTTTCCGAAAAATCCTTCTGCGTATATTCATATTCCGAAATGAAATAAATGGGATAACATATCTAAAATAGGTTACGTAGTTTGATATGCACAGAACATGCACGGATAGGGGTAGCAAGTACAAATCGTATGCTTCTTATTGGTTCAAATGTGGTTTGATACATGTTTCTTTTTGGTTGAATTAAAACAATAAGTACACAATCTATTAGACAGTCTGGTCCTCTGTCCAATTTCAACCTTGCTGCACTGCTGACGAGAATATGGTCATGCACGCTCAGCCAGCAGTAGAAATGGGGCAGGGGACCAGGTAATTAAGAACTAGTTACACCTTTAACATAGGTTATAGCAATGTTCTGTCAATGTACATGTCTTTAGGTGTTGTCAATGATCGACGTGGAGACTGGCGTTTGTGTATGACGTACACCTTCATAAGCCAAGTGCTAAATCGACAAATTTACACTCGTGTAGTATACCATTTGGGTATATTTTTTTACTATTATGTTTAAATATTTAGAATTAATTGATTAAAACTTAGTATAACACCGTGAATACATTGATTTTAAAACAGTGTGAGCTCTAAAGTGTAATTTTACACGTTCCAGTTTGATAACGAATAAAGAAAATATCGTAAGCTCTAAGATTATGGAACATTACAACTACAGTGAACTATATACACTGGACAAAATGCTTTATATGTACTCTGTATATTTACGTATATTGATGTATATGGAACACAATATTAATTGCATACGTAACGTATATCTTTGTATACGGAACACTCCAATACGTTGATATGCGTAGCGTATTTCTATGCAGATCATGAGTATACGTATTGCAGATCTTTGCACATCAAGCGTACAATATAGTTTTGCATTCTATTAGTATACGTACGTGTATACATAGCGTATATGAATATGTGCATATATTGTTGTATATCAAACATTTTGCCCAGCGATGATATGTAAATATATGTTATATTAGGACCTTTAGCGCTTCATATATCGATGTCACTCTTCCTCTCACAATACATTCCATTTTCTCTATGCACCTAGTTTGGATGATAAATCAAACAAGCTGAAGCATGGAAAACTTTCTTGATGACAAGACAAACAATTTATCTTGTCACACAGAGTCTCTAAACAATATTTTTCAGAGGTCACGTAATCTGCAAACATTGTATTGACGGCTTTGTTTTTCAAGTTATCAAGACGCTTCTTTGAAATAAAAAATACGTGAGAGGTATCAAACATTTGGTGAAGCAGAGCCAAAAATTTCTAATAAAAATGTGTCTTTCTGTTTGTTTTTCTTCTGTATCAGGAGATAGAATGCCCGGATGAGTTTACTGGTAGTTTTTCCTTGGATCCGTTCCAACCTGTCGTCGCCATTGTACCAAGTTTTACATGTTTGGCAATCGTTGGCGAAGAAGCACAAAAGTTCTATTGCTACTATAACATTTAAAGAAGGTTTCCACATGTGTTCATTTTGACTGATTCTTTGATGATTTCGCGTGCGTGATGACAAATTAAATTCCCTATGAAAATAAACACAGAGTTTACTGATACAATGTAATATTGAAAATAGTCATTTTAATGTATGGTAACTTACGTGCTTTTGACCATATGTATAAATAGGGGTCATTGCATACATGTGCGATGTAGGAGGAATTTTTACATCCCACTCTGTCTCTGTCTGTTTTTTTTTAATTTCTCTGTACCTCCTTCTATCTGTCCTTCCGTCTGTATTTAACTGCCTCCATATGTTTTATTGTCTCTCAGTGCCTCTGTCTCATTTGTCTGGCTGCCTGTCTATCTGTCTATCTAATTGTCTGTATAACTCTCTTATTTCTAATGTCACATCTATATATTTTAGTCATTTTCCTTAAAGGGTTTGTCGCTTCCATATCATCGACACTCTGATACAAGGCAACAAAAACTATTATGTTGATACAATTTACGGTTAAATCGACTATAATAAATTATAGCGTTTATTATATCGAAAATTCGGTCAGATGATGACACATGTAGGTCTAATGCTATATTTTTGTTTTATTATACAAATCGATTACAACATATGCGTGCATGTGGTCAGAAATACGTAGGCTATTTTCAACCGTACAGTAGAATGAAACATTTTAACTGGTCATATATACGCATTGTGAAAAGCTACTTTCGTCACAGAAAGAGCGACATTTCAGCAGATGATTCCCGCAAAATCTGCATATTTGAGTGAGATAACAGATGAAAAACTACAGAAACAAATAACAAACAAACAAACAAATAAACAAACAAACCATATAATTTTCAAATGCAATCTCATTTCAAATTATCAAACACCACTGTATGATGTTCTGAAAATATTCAGATCATCTGAGATTGTTGTTGCTTTTAAAAGAGACTGGGAATGGTAGAGAGTTCTATCAGATGATGTTTAATATGAAGTCTATCAGCGACTTGCCACTTTCCGGTAGCGGAAAACATAATGCAACGTTTATGTTTGCCAATTAACGCGGAGTGAAATCAAATAAGCAGAAGATGTTTGTATAGAGCTAGCATTTAGAATACTGCAATTTTTTTTGAAATTTTGTTATAACAAAACAGTGATTTGCTGAACATTTATTTGTAGCGAGTTGATATTTCTCTGTAAATTTCTCGTCTTTTGATAAAACGTATATAACATAGGTAAAAACGTAGGAGAAAATTTCCAACGAGAAGGGAATGTGAATTGCAACGTTTTCTTGTGTATGAAGAGGCCGTTTTGTTTTTGGAAATATTTCAATGTGCTTTATTGTTTACATGTGCCTTTTCATTCGGAGAAAAATAGGCTTAAGACAAAAACACGTCAAACTGTGAGGATATTCTACTATATCTTTCAATTTACCATTTGCTAATGTAGCAATTCAAACTCCAACAATTGGAATTACGTCGGAGAGTCAACATTGACTGTTATTTCAGTATGTATTGAAAAGTAAAGAAAATCTATTAAAATGAGAAAATATCAAAGACAAACCTACTGAATTGCGACAACTATATTTCAATATCTCGTTCAAAATTGGTTTTCGAGTGAGATAAACATATACTTATCCAAAAATAATATTAAAGACGTAGACTGCAAAGTCTGGAGTGACTATATTACAACACAGACAGACTAAAGTTATTGTTTTGTATATGATACTAAAACAGTTACAATCAGGATTAAATTTTTCAATGGAAAAATCCATTCCATATGTGAATTATCATACCATTTAAGTGATGTATAATTTTCATCAATAATTAAAATAATACATCCATAAATTTGACTTGCTTAGCTTTGAGTTTCCTTACTATGTGACTTTGTTTGTCTATTGTTTGTTTAGCGTTGTATAGAGCCTGGTAACAAGCACGGAAAGTTCACTTATATTCGAGATGGTAGAAGAAGTTATAAGTGTCTCAATTTATCATGATGACATGTTTGAATAATCTTACATTTCACAATTTTGTTTCAATTTTATGACCCTTCGATGGCGAAGGGCAAACAACGAAATCGCTATGCTCGAGCACAGTACATACCACGAAAATTTCAGTGGATACATATCAAAACAGTTGAAAATACATAATGAATACAAAACACTATACAATGGCACTTTCACAGAAAAGAAAGAAAACCTGGGTTCAAAAGCACTTCATCTGTTCTGAAACAACGCCCTCTTCCGACCGGTCTATGTAACTTCGAATGCATCATTTTTACAAATTGTTCAAGAGGCTAAATGATAAATCAAATGGAAAGAACTCGGCTTGCTCTCAGCTTTCCATAAAATGATTGCAGGCAGGAATCTCGCTCTATATGTAACGGTTTTCCTCAAAATGGGTAAGTGTGCATTTTTCAATCTTGGGCAATGGTACGTCAACTCAGAGCATTCGACTAAGGTTGAATTCAAATGCTTGTGTTGTCGCTCTACTTAGTATACATATTATTCAAGTGTGCCATTAGAATAAGTAAAGGTTGAACAAGACGAGTCGTTCATTGCGCGAGTTACTTAATAGTCAGAATTGCAGGGCTTAAATGAGAAATTTCTACTATTGTCATGATGAACGGTCATATATATAATGGTAGTTGGTGATGCTGTTTAATTTCGGATTACTGGTCAGGTAATACCATGGCAGTTCAACGTATCTTAGTCAAACTAATCCGGTGTTAAATGAGGCTAATGTAGCATTCGAATGTCAGCATTCATATAGTTACTGTAATCGAAAGACGACCCTCGATGCTAGAGGAGCTTTTTCAGTCTAAATCATGTAGATGATCAAGTTTCTCTGATAGACGTTACTTTTAAAGTTACCTTCATTTTTTTGTAAGTTTGTTTTTCTATAGAATGCAACTTCCACGCTTGATATGTAATTTGGTAATTATTAGTTTGTGTATTAAACTAAAAGGGCAGCTCTGCCAATTTAATATATCAAGAATTCGCAGGGAACGCGGACGGCATATGGTTGGGTTCTATTTCTAGCATCCTTTTATAAAAAGGTTGTGGCGATACAACGGTTGAAGAAATTTATTTTGGTCACTTCGGTGTGTATCTTTTACTTGTCCTCCGATTGATTTGCAGAGAACATAATTTTAAATGCATTCTCATACAAATACACAAAGCAAATAGTACATAAAGAAACGGCAATTGAATAGTTCATGAACGCAGTTGTTTGAATTGTCATTGCCTTCAAAACAGTCCCTCCATTAACAAGCAATTCCCGCGCCTTGTCAAAAAATGCGCTTATTCTTAATGACTCGTTCCACATTCTCTAGAATTCAGCAACGCGAAGACATTCATCGTCAAACCAGTGGATACTCTGGTTCGCCTAGGAGACTCCACGCAACTGAACTGTACCTTCAGCAGCGCCTCTGCTCGAAAAGCATGGTACATGAGAACGGCATTGACGGCGTCAAGGAGAATCCGACCAAATTCAAACAGACACTATGAAATCGTCACCGAGGGAAGTGTCTATAATCTTCGTTTGCACAAGGTGACGTCTAGCGAACAAGCAAAATACTTATGTGCACTTTCTTCAGATCTAACGGAAGGAGCTGTGGCTTCTATTTATGTCATAAGTAAGTTTAAAAAGTAACGATAGTTCGAGCGCTTCACATTCTTGTATGACTTTACGAAAGGCATTTTTGTAAAGCCAATATTTCTTTGTATCATTTGACAGCGTTTACAGCGTCGGGATTATAAAATGATAGCGAATGAGACATGCAGTCTTTAAATATACTATGCAACTTAAGACAACGAGGTTGAAAAGCAGATTGAACGAGTGTTGTAAATTGAGATGGCTTCATGGTTTATGTCACGAGAGAGAGAGAGAGAGAGAGAGAGAGAGAGAGAGAGAGAGAGAGAGAGAGAGAGAGAGAGAGAGAGAGAGAGAGAGAGAGAGAGGGAGAGAGAGAGAGAGAGAGGAGAGAAATATGAAAACAACGCTACACGATAATGCACCTTATTAATGAAGAGAAGTGGGAATTTGCAGTAATACAATTCGTTGTTAACTGTTGTGGTTCTTATTGGTTGTAAGCATATTAAGTCAAAATCTGTGGTGTTAATTGGTCTTAGTCCAGGGCAGGAAATATTGTATGATAAAAAGATGAACAAATTTATTATTGAGGAAATTGACACAAAGAGCCTGAGTTAAACGAAGCTACAACGATATCGGATATGACATAGGGGAACGTTTAGGTTTGTTTACACTGACTGTGGCCGTGTCAACGTTTGTAGGGCGTTTGACACTGTTGTCAACGCACGTGCTCAATACGTGTTCGGAGGTACAACGTGCCGGAACTTGTCTAAAATAATTCAAGATTTGAACGGAATAACTGCGGGATATCATTACAAACAGAATAGAGCTATATGGGCATGGGTATATGATAAATGTATTTTATCGTTAAAATGTTACAGGTAGTGTCCCAGTATGCTCAGTCGATCTGAGTTACATTCCGACGGAGGGAGACAATGTTACATTGACTTGCAGCATCGACTTAAACCAGTATGCACCGGGTGAACTTGTCTGGTTTAGAAATGGAATTGAAATTCACAGAAAAAAGGGACGACAAAGTACGGTGACTATACAATTGGATAAATCAGATCACGGAGCAACATATGACTGTGGACTTCAACATTTCACTTTGCCGTCTTGGAAATGGTCAAACCTCACTTGCCTGGAGAAAATCGTTATGGAGGTAAAATGTAAGTATGTTTTATCGTTACGTAGTTACTGCAAAAGGCGTTAAAATACTGTCCTCTAGTGGCTATTAGTGACATTAATGAAGTAATAAATATAATAATCACTGCTAAATTACTTAAAATATTAGGTGTAATTCATAAAAAAAATCAAACCCAGTAGCATTCGATACGCATTGAAACCTTCCAAAATAAGGTCGCTCTTTTATAAAATATGTTTAGCGAACTATGATGGTCCATCAATTTCAATCTCCTCAAGGTCTCGAATCTTCATCAGTTTGCCTTTTATTTATTGCTTGCAGATACAGCTGGTTATATTAAAGCAAATAAAACAACGTTTGAAGTTCCGGTTGGGGACGTTATGAACTTAAATTGCACGGCGGACGGTTTTCCGACACCAAACATAAGCTGGTTTGACAGCGATGGTGACGTCATTCCTGGCAATGAAGTAAACCAAAACATAAAAATACATAATCACGACGAGACGAGAGTTACGAGTAGATTAAATATTACCATTGTCGATGAGTCGTACCACGGAATATACAGATGTGAGGCATTCAACGGAATAACATCGAGTGTTAATCAGACTTTTAAGATAGTGAAACAAGGTAAGTATTCATACTTTCACTGATTTTCTTAGGTTCTACGAAGTAAACTCACTGATATTCGGGGGGTAGGATATATATAACCAAAAATATACGCTATTTATCTTTGTGATATTTTTTGGAGGACATTTATTATATGATTTCGTATAACTCAAAATAACAGGAAGGTGTATGAGATTTGATTCATTATGATAAACTAAAACGATTATTCTTACCAGGAAACTCTTAACATAACCATAGTTGCTAAAAAATCTTTGTTTTGGCCACTTCATTACAGATAAAACTGTTAAATGTATAAGGTCAAGTGGCGAAGATTTTGATAAAATATACTATTTACTTTGAATGGCTTTCACTCGTAACGTCTTTATTTGTGTTTGAACAATTGCAGCAACTCATTTTTGGTTTAAAAATGGAAACGCTTTAAGGCTAAGACTACTTTTATATTCTGATATCAGTCGCCAAGTACATTACAGTCATACTCTATGAGAGCGATTTCATTTATCAAAGTACAGACATAGATATTACATAAATATTTAAGACCATATTATGGTGATTGACAAATTAAAAAAAAATCGGTTCTTCATCCTGCAGTGGCGTCACGACGTCATCGATCATTACGCCTAATAGGGCCATCATAGAACAAACATGAGTTTGCCATTATAAAATATTGTACGGTTATTCCAGGAACTGCTGGTCCGAAGAACCAGCTTAGCTCTGCAATCGAGGGAGAGGGAGTGGAGGAAAGGGAGATTTCTCAATTACGACGGATGGAATATTCACGTGATTCGCGTTTTATTCCTACATTCTGGTAGCAACATGTTGAACTTCTTACGTACCATGAACATACTCATTTACAGAAAGCCGACGGCGAAAAACAGTCGTCGTTGTAATCGCAGTCACTGTCGCCGCTGTTCTACTTACAGCCGCCGCGACATTCTTAGTGGTATGCTTCTGCAGGAGACGTTCGAAGAAATTACACCATATCAAAGGTAATCTTGCCTTTTAAGCTGACTGATACTGTAAAAGATGGACAAATTTACGTTAGGCTGGTACATGTCTATAATTTGACGAAAGTCTCTTTTGTGATATTAGAACATCCGTACGGAGTGTAGGGGCATAACGTTTCTTAAGTACCTCTATTGAATGAAAGGGGAAGACAACAAATATAATCGCAAATTTCTTTGGAGAAAATTGATGAAACATCATAATTTCAATCATACTAAAATGGCCATGATTGCAAATAAAATCATATGATAATTAATTGAGATAGACTCGTATGTTGTATCGAAGTTATTTGATGATAACAGTCCTGTTTTTTATTGATTTCTCCAAAAGGCAACACTTATAAGAGGTAAGCAGATATTTTAATTCCCGGCCAGAAAACGTAGAATGTTTCTTTACGAAACGAGAATCATTATTAAAAAATATATATTTAGTATGATGAATATACGCTTGAATGAATGAATGAATGAATGAATGAATGAATGAATGAATGAATGAATGAATGAATGAATGAATGAATGAATGAATGAATGAATGAATGGACTATTGAATGAATGAATGAATGAATGAATGAATGAATGAATGAATGAATGAGTGAATGAATGAATGAATGAATGAATGAATGAATGAATGAATGAATGAATGAATGAATGAATGAATGAATGAAATTTATAAGGTGCTATTACCTCTCCTATATACCTATACAGAAATGTTTTTTTCTCTTTCGAGTTCTGGTGCTGCAAATGATATGACAGGACATTCGACGCAACTTGACGCCGGTAACAGACTTGACTCAGAAACATTGCCTCCAAAGCGTGACGTAAATCTATATCAAGGTAAGACAAATGTTTTCATTGTATTTTCGTGGAACGATACCAATTATAGTGGTTCGAACTATCCGGTGGTGGGAAACGTTATACTTGTGCTTCTGGGAAAAATAAGCGGTAAGAAAACAAAATAACAAGACAAGGATTAAAACCAGAAGTTTGGTTATTTAGTCATACAGTAAAGTAGCAAGTACAATAACGGAAGACGGTATTATGTGTTTCTATGACTTGATATAGTGATGTAACAGTATATCATATTATAGTATGTATTACATAGTAGCTTACTCTGCTTCACTTGCCTCAACTTGTTACGGTGTTATTTGATATGAATTATATGGGTTTTTCTACTTGCATATTGTTTATTTGTTATATAGTTCAATTTCCTATGATCTGACTTTATATAGTTTGGTATTGTAAAGTTGACGCGGTGAAATGACATCATGACAAAACATGGCACCACATGACATGATATAATATGAAATGTATGGTATTCTATAATGTGGTGTGATAAGACATGCTGTGATGTGATGTGATGTGATGTGATGTGATGTGATAATGTGATGCAATGTTACCTGATGTTATGTGATCTGATTTCATTAAATTTGATTTGACCTCAGCGTTTTACTGGCTGACATGCGAAGTAGCTTAATCATTATTTTGCAAAATCTACATTTTGTTGCAATACAAAGACGATATATTCTGCAAATGTAAACCCTATGAAATTCAGAAAGCAGCCAATCCTTTTTTAGGAAAAAAGACAAAACAACAGGGGCGAGAAAATCACTTAACGGGGCAGGACGGAGCAAGAAAAGCACAATTTTAAATCATGCAGCACCATGTCTAGTAAAAAAAAACAAAAGCACATTCAGGAGATCGACGTCAGAGTAGTATGATTGCGAATCACAAAGCAACATTTTAGCATGGATTGAACACGATGACGAAAATATATTACTCAGGCTAATGTTCAAATGTAATATATATCGGCATAATTTGGTACGCTGTGGTCCCGGCATTAATTGTGTTCAACGCCTTCTGTTTTACTGGCACACCATGTCTACTATTTTGTCTGCAATTAAGTGAACATCTTTTGATTTTTAAGGTAACTCAAAGGGGCGAAGTCGTGTAAACAGAGGTACAAACACGGTGTCTTTACAACAGCAGAACGGGCCATCAAATTAGAGAAGACACAATACGCGTCCATACAGTTTGTGTAAGAAAACTTGACAAGATGACATCAGGTAGTTTGAAAGAAGGAGCAAATGCAAAAAGAAATCAGAATTCACATTTAGGGCAATTGCATCTCAAAGCATGTCGACCGCATGCATGTGGCCGGACATTACTAATACTACAATTTATCAGACATCTAGTAGTAGTGTAGGTATATGCAAACTCTTCTTATGATCAAAGCAGTTCATGTTACTTAACATGTTATTTGTAAAATGTAAATATTTACTTTAATTCAATGCACATTGAGGATTTGCAAAGGTGAGCACTTCAGGGTTTGTTAAAGTTGGACAAGTAAGTGTAATATCAGATTTTGCTGCCGAGGCTCATAGCAAAGGCAAAACTGGTCAAGAACCCGGAATCTACCTAAGGTAGCAAATCTAGCGAAATGCGCTATGTTACCACCCCCATGGAGGGGTTGTCAACTTTTAATGGTAAAGTCTTATTGTATCGTTGTGAGGGAAGCCAGTACAAGAGCGCGAACTGTGGACCCATGGGTGAATTCTAGCGGGATATCTCCCGCATTTTAGTTGTGGAGAGGTGAACATGTTCACAGCTGATGTATGGCAATTCAGGATTACTTGAATATTTAGCACTTTCTATCTGTAGTAATATTACAAGATCGTGTGTTAGGTATATGGTCTGATTTTTGACATGTATTTTATTTGCACTTTCACAACAGCTGCACTCAAAATCTATTTTGGCAATGTGAAGCGGCGAGATATGTTACAGCTCACTGAAGCTTACCTTGTCGTAATTTAAAGAGAGTTTTAAATGGAAAATTAAGTTTTTTGCGCCACTTGTTCGGCTGGTTGGATTTAATTCGATAGTCATGGTGTATATTAAGCACAACAGCCGGCTAAAAGCTTTCGACACGCTGCACTTTAGCCCGTTTTTACTTACGTATACCAAGTTGTGTTATTTCTTGTCCATTTTCTATTGTATTTACCTATGACAACGAGTAAAGCCTACTGTCAGTTGTGCATCTTTTGTCTGTTGAATTGGAATCATATGTATTCATATAAACTACATGATGACAAGCTATGTATTGTTAATTATTTATTCTTTATAGTGGTATGTATCTCTCGAAGAATAGACAATAAAATTCTAATTTAAGTTTTCACGTTGGTATCCACAGAGTAGAAATTCATGATGACCTTATCCTTCAAGTATGTTTTTCAAGGTCAATAATGCTAAGGGAAATTTCGAACAGCAAACTGATATATTCAACCGATGAACGAATGAATTAATTAGTTATTTGACAAACACTTATGACAACCAAATCACCATAATCGCGTTAACCTGTGTACATACTTGCATACTTTGTGATAATTTTTTGTCACTTTTAAATTCATAATGACTAAAATGATAATTTATGAATCTAGTAACACGTCTTATTTTTATAGGGGAATGTTCAGGTATTCGAAAACAAGGAGAGGCTGACACCTTTAACATCAACATATTAAATGACATAAACATATCATACTTTGTACACAGAATTTATTAATTTTAGCATATTGTTAATTTCATTATGAAAAGCGTGAAATTAGAAAATCAAGTCATACCTTTCATGTTTTACAGGGAAACGATAACTTAAGGCATTCGAATAGGAAGAAAGATTGACACTAATATCACCATAAATAAATTAATTGACTGACTATTTTGAAACTCAGCACGTGCAGTGCACAATAAAATGAACGATTTAATCAGCTATGTTTAAATGTGTGATTCATCTCAGCATTTGGCATGCAAGCTATGATCTACAACTATTGTTAATAGTGTCTAATTACAGGAAAGCAAACTTAGTAAATCGCTTAACAATGAATTATGACGTGGCTTTTAGTCATACATTTCCATGTTGGATACGAGTGAAACCATACTTTTATGTCGGATGTTAAGTTCATCACAAAAATTGGTGAATAGAGTGACTTGCCAATATCTTTTAATATTTATTGGGGATGTAACAGAAGAAGAAAACAGAAGAACCAGGATAAAGATACATTTAAGCATCATTATTGGGAGATGATAAATACTCAGCTGACTCATCTTTGGGCTTTGCATGTACAGTGCAGCTACGTTAGGCTTTGCAAGTAGCCAGGTTGAAATATATAAATCACATCTGCTCTCTATATGCTGACGATAAATTACTACCGAAGTAAACACTGTGGAAGTACAGTTAAACCAAATATTGTGTAAAATTTTCAACCATGAAATATGAGGTCAGCGTGAGTCACGCTTACAGTGTATCTATATGGGGCTGTATTCACAAATACTTGGCAGGGGGCAGGAGTAATTCACGAGGGTTGTCTAAGTCCTCCAGCTTTTCTGGTTCTACTCTCGATAGTGTGTATAGAATTATCAATTATTCATTCGAAAATTATGACACAAGCTGTATATTGTTATGTTAAAATTGTATTGTTTTTTGCTTCTGCAGCCCAGAGGTTGTTTCAGGGAGTTCAAAAAAGGAAGTTATCACATAGAGTGGATTTATTTTTAAACTATAAGAATTTTGATTTTATATCTTTGGCTAACTTCGCTTTTGGTCATATAATAGTAGGGCATATTAAAGTTTTTGACTTTTACTAAGAGAAATGGGATTCAAAATGTTTTGTGGCTTTGTATGGATGTAAAGGAAGATTTCAATGGCGATTCATTTAACCCTCACTGCTCATTTGTGGATGCCACCTAGGATGCGACTTATGAGATAAAAGGGGCAATTAAAGGGTTTTCAATAATATATCAGTAAGTGCTCGAATGCCCCTATCCCACACAATGTACTCAAACTATCACTTTCTTTAATACCTGTTCGAATTTTCCGGGAAAAATGCAACGACTTCAAAGATAAATCGCAATTTTCCACCGTTTTTGTTTAATCCTACAACGTCATTAGTTTAGTGGCACATGTATGTATATAAATATTTAGTTTTGTTTTTTTCTTTAAGTAGACATAATCCATTGAGAAGAGACACCGTACAATCAATTTTAATCTGATCATGAGTTTGTGTTTTCGCTTTTCTAATCTATCATATGAATATTTTTTTCGGATTAGTTGCTGAATTTGAACAAGCATGTGTACATTTAAATTCGTTAAAAGTTTGATATGAATAATAAGAATATAAAATATTAGATTGTGGTACTAAAATAACACCTGCAAAATAACATGTATTTATACAGCTCTTATGATTAAGTAATGAATCTTATTTCAACAGACACCAAGAAATTATACACGCATGATACCGTCTGAAATGATGAAGCAATTTGATAATCGACAGATGGCATTTAGGTCACTAGATTGGTAATTCAAGAATCGTTCTAACGTGAAAATCAGACTCTTTGATGCCAGATCACAGCAAAGTATTATTCACCATTTTAGAGAATTCTTGATACCAATAAACAGCTCCCATGCCCAGCGAGTTATAAACACTGCCTCAAGGGTATTGCAGTGCCTTTTTTCGTAAATGATGTACGTTATCTGTAACTGATCATGAAAACGATGAAACCTGAATTTGGAAATAAGCAAGTACGCTCTACAAAATTTGTATATCTGAACCTTACTTTTAACGTTTAGTGAAGAAAAGTTATTGTTTGTTCCCTTCTGCAATAAAAAAAAATCGCGGGTCGATTTACATTCACTGTAGTTCAAGAAAGAATTATGACACAGTTAACTGACCACTTTTTGAACGTTCCAGATAAGGAGCAGACTACAGCTGGCTTTCCAGAATGCCATTTAACATTCCTCATTGCTAAGTGCAACCGACCGATAATTCACAAGCTGTGTAAGCATCTTCTAATTATAGGAAAAAACATTTACGTCTTAAAATGAACGACGAGGGCTACGTGAGTCATACACTTTGATATTATGAAAAGAGGGATCTAATTTGATGAAAGGGGCTACTAAGGGTTTTGCAATAGAATACTGGTAATTGCCTTGGTTTTCTATTACCACATTGTTATTTTTTTATTTAATTTTTCGTGTTTTTTTCCTCCAGCACAATATATGTTATTTGAAAATGTACAGTTTGTTGAAGTATATATCTTCATTTCAATCTAATATGTATAGTTTACATCGTCGATTAAAATATGGAAAACTAAGTGTAATAAGTGCAATTTTACTCAGATTGTTTCTGTAGTCTGATTAAAGCTAGTATCAACAACGTCTTGCTTCGGTCTTTCTAGTGATACTCCATTTCACCTCCTGTATTTGGTTAGCTTCGTCTGTATATCTGGTCAAAGTTCAACAGAAATCATTTGAATGATTTTGAATAATGTTTATAGGATTGTAATGACTTCAGGTGTTTGTACTTCCAAATTTATCATCAACTTGCATTCTCTGTGACTGATTGATATAAAATGTTCCCAGCATCGGCTGCGAGAAGAGTGCGCTTGTTAAAATGCCTAAACGACAAATAATACCACACTGCTTTACAGTGAAATTCTACTTATTCTATTAACTCGAATAAAAATTCACACCATGCCCCGTTACTATTAATTGTTGGACGCAGAGCCAAACAGGGTAACATTGATTCAGGGGACTTCTTAAAATCGAATTCGTATGGGAAAATTTACTCGAACCGTCAAGAGACAAGAGATATTGAAACGCCTGAATTTAATTATTATGTAATGACACGACGCGTTAACGAAAGTAAGCAAGGGTACCAAAGAGCACCGAAAATTGACAATAGATCTGTAGGGAGAGAGTCGATTTGAGATAGCGATGCGCATCTTGGATTCACTTGATATTTACCTTTCTCGTCGGAGAAGCAAAGCATAATACTCGCTCTGCATGATGTATTTTAAACCATGAAGGAAAAAAAAAAAACGTTACCAACCTTATATTATTCACCGCAAATCTATTATTTTGCCTTGTAATAAACTCTGCATTCTCATTCCGCAATTATTTTCTTCTCGACTAAGATGGAGAAAGATGAATATTTTGATCAAAGAAACTTTTAGAAAAAAATCGTGCTATAGCAAAATAGGCTTCAATGGTGTGTCGCCATATGGTAACAAATCACCTTGTCAAAACACGCAAACATCGTTTCATTAACAAAGAGAGATCTTAGCCGGAGAGTTGATTTTATAGAGTTGACGTCCCATAGACAGGCAAATCGTAATGCCTGCAATACTAACTGAAACAAATGTTTTCCACAAAGACTAAATTGCCATTTATCGACACAAGCCAATGTTGTTTTCGTTTACGACAACATAAAAGTATATATCTTAATATTTAATATATCAAGTTGATTGATGGACCTTGATGACGTGTGTAATATAATCTAATACAGCTGTGCACTTAGTGAAGTTCAGTGAATACTGTACTTAATGGAAATAGTAAAACGACTTAAATCTAAAGGTCAAGTACATTAGAAAAAACTTACGAACTATTCTGATATTACGAATTTTTTGTGTATAGACCTCAGATAACTTGAGTTGTAAATGTAATTTGACAGCCAAGAATCCAAGATTCGAAAATTATGCTAAAATGTTAAAGTCAGATTTTGACATTACTGCAATCAATGTGTCAGTTTTTCTTTCTCTATGTTGCAAATTTAGGCAATTCTACAATTTGCGATGCATTCTCGATTGGACTCAAAACTCCTTACTTACATAACAGGTCCCCTACCATGTGTCCAAGAAGGTAGCTGTATCATTTTGAGTTGAATTTCCGCTGTATATGTATCGAATAAAATATTGCCATGATGCAGTGTTACTGGTCTGACCACCCAGAATGCTCTGCGGGGCTCTCTTCGTGCCACCCCTACACCGTGCCCCTAATGAGAGATCTGCAGAGCTGTCTAGGTAACCGATACTAAATGATTACCATCAATTTCAATTGAAACTCAACGATTACCGTGCATGGCCTTGTTAGGCTAAAGGAGACCAATAGAGTGATGTCGAAAATGAATATAGGTATCAACTGTAGGGTTTTGCCAACACTTTCAAATTGCTCATGAAAACTCAGTTTACAGCGAACATTGTTATTCTCAGAAATAAAAACTGAATGAGAGCACTTCCATAGATCAATTCGGTCTTTGTTAGAAAAACGATGTGTTTTGCTTGTTATGATCAGACGATTCGGTACTGCAGGGTGATATATCATTGGCAGAAGCATATTAAAACGGTTTTGCTTAACTTGAAGGATCCGTGGCTTGAGGGCGCTCTAGCGACGGATATTTCATTCTAGGTTTTGCTCAAACATTCACATTTCAATAAAGCTTTCGTAGTCGAAATTCAGGAATCAGATTGTAAAGTTTAGTACCAGAAAGTGTTAGATTTGCCAGAGAAATATCAAGTCGGTAGAGTAGTTTTACTTCACGGTCTAAAATGAGTCTGGACGAGTCGCGTCCAAATTTGTTAGGATTGGGTAGTCTGCTGTAGTACATCCTATCTGAAAACCACGGTTGGCAAGTAGATTTTAGTTGTTAAATTATATAAAAACTTTGTCTGTGCAAGATCTGTGTTTGCTATTTGCTCACTGATCGTTTTCCTTTTCGAGGGTATTCTACACGACATTGTAGCATGTTAACACGGCATCTTTTGAAATCAGACCTGAAAAACTGAGATGGTACGTATTACCAGAAAATGATTCAATTGACCCGAAACTTCAAGGTAACTTAGCTTCAGAACTAAGTCTCTGGCAACAATGACCGTTATTTGTACTCTCGTGGTGCGCAATACTCTTACCTTCACACGCCAATACAGTAGTATGGATTTTAATTTCAAGATATTGTATCCTCTACTTGTTTACAAACCAATGGTGTGATGCACATTAGGCAAATTTATTGATAGCATCCACATGTCTACTAAAAATGTACATATCAGTTCCTCAACATGTCATATTACTCTATTCGGAGCACATGTATATATATCTCGGTGAAATGGAAACTCTGCATAATATAATTATACACGAATCTAATACTCAGAGCAAGATGAAATTTAAAAGTCACATCATAAGCTTACAGTCTCCTTTCTGATTGGTTAAAAAAAAACTTAATGCGAGTCAAACAGATGACTAACGGTTCTGTTGTATATAGTATAACATTTATTAATACTGTAAAGTGTCGCCCTCTTTCAATTTAAATTCTCCTTCAATGCATCTTCTCTTTGATTGTGTTATAAAAGACACTTGCAAAGATGACCGACAGTTATACAATGTCCTAAATGTATGACGCGTGACAAGAAAATTCACAACAAATACGTTTTCTTCATCGAAATAATAATTACGTTTTTGTCAAAGTTCCTGACATACATTGTTTTTTTTTCAAATTATGTCCAGAGTAACGTTTAACATTTTACCTTATGTTTTGAATTGCCATTGTTTTCTTTGCTGTTTTATCTGTATTGATTCAAACCAGTAATAAATTATCCTTTGATTAAGATATAAAGAAATTTTCAAAGCAATGGTTTTTATCCCTAGCTTTCTCTCAGACCAGAAGCAAGATATCAGATAGCGTGCACATTGTACAAGTAATAAGTCTTTTGTATCACTTTAATACCTTCTACAGGTCTGAGGTCCTTCAAATGATTTCTCGTCTTCGTTCACACGTATCCGGAAATTTAATTACAATAATAATAAAGGACAGCTGATGGAGCAAACTCTGTGCAGCAATGCTATTGATTGCACGTGATCAGCGGTTAAGTGTATTTTAACGATTTGCAAAGCTAGAAAACACTGAAAACAATAACATTTTATTGTATTTTCAAAACGTTCAAGCAGTCTGTACGGATTGGTGCCATGATCATAATTAAAGTAGTTACTGACTATTAAATTACCAAAGCATATAGGACAGGATGTTGTGCTGTTTTTTTTTCTCTCTTCTTTTAAATTGTCTCGGCATAGAATAAAATGACGAAGCATGACCATTTTTCACAGGGACACGAAGTTTAAACGGCGAATCTTGTCGAACCGTGCACGTTGTGATGCGGCCGCCGGTTGTAGAGCTAGTTGTGTGGTGTCATTTGCACGACATGGGTATATCTAAATTTTGAAATTGCGCATTCTTTTAGTTATCACTTGTCAGGAAGGCAACGCATTTGTAATAGCACTAATCGGGCAGGTACATGTATGCACTAATAAAATATTATTACTCCGAATTCGTTGGCATGGCAGATATTGTGTTGGAAAATGTCGGGGTTTCTTCGTTTACAGTGACGGTATATATTTATGTTGTTTTGGTCTCCTAATGAAACCACAAGGATGCTATGTTCCCGATGTACGAGTCATAAATGAAAAAAAAAACAAAAAACAAAAACAAACATACGATATAAATTGCTCTCATGTCACTACATTTCTTAAATCGAAAGCATTTTATCGTGACTTGTAAAGAAATATTGAAAAGTAAAACACTTTAATTCCGTACTCTGGCGTTTCACATAGAATTTTGCTTTTCCGTATACTTGAAAACTGTGTTTGAGTACTACTAAGCCTGATAATATACTCCAGAAAAAGATAGTCGTGTGTACTAGTTACCTAACATGGTGATTTTCACACATAAACGTAAAGAACGAAAATCATAGACCAATATCGTATCAAAATTAATATAGAAAAGTTTGTCAGAGGTTATGACTTACATGGTAAAATCTTTGAAAATCTAAAATTAAATAAAATAAATCTTAAAATGCACGTTAAAAGTCGAAAGGGTCGTTAAAAATGAAGACATGATCTACAAGAAGTTCCCATTTCGACCGACGCTACACTTTCCTTGACAGATTACAGAATCAAGAGACATGCTATATCAACACTAATTACTATGTGTTTCTTCATTTACATCGATATCAGACGTTTTATATCTTTGTGTATATGAAGAAGAAATCTGAGGAAAATTAACCTATCTTCTATGATTTCCTATAAATTTGTAATTGTATTCCCTTGCAGTTTTGATGTGCACGTGGCACACTGCAGTAAAATACATAATGGGCAAAAAGGTTAGATGAGTACAACCCGCATAAGATAATGGAAAAATGTTTTCAAAACTTTTAATGTAAACATGATTGGAACTAATTTTGGATAATTTGATATTTTCTAAATTTCTCAAAAGTGTTAGGTGACATACAGCTGAATGTTGCCATCAAGTGTGTAACTTAAAAAGAAAAGAATATGAGCTTATATTTGCAGATTAAAAACGACGTTATTTTGCCATCCAATTATCCCAAATTACTTCCAATCGTGTTTGGAGTACAAAATGTAGGCGAAATCACAGATTGAGTTATTTGATTATTATCTGTGTGACTGCTAATATGTTTTGAAGATAATGGCTATATCCAGCTCCCAAAAATACTTGGATGATTCTTTATCATCAAGGGTAAAGTCCGCAATTTGTAGGCGAACACTTTTTCAGGTATCGGTTTCGTGTTCATCGATGTCGAGATAGTCTTCATTGTCGGTGTCAGTGATTATAACGTAGGCCTGCGAATACAGCCAAGGGTAAGAAACATAAGTGTCAGAACGTTAGTGAATTCCTACATTTGTAGGATATTTGAAAGTGAGAATGAGACACTGGTTACAGTGATTAACCTAACATTCAACGCCCATGCCTCGTGATCGTTGCATTCCATCGGTTTCGAAATATCGTACTATTATTAGTACCATAGATGTCTCGATTTTTTTAACTAAGTAGAAACTCACTACTCTATCAGGAGCGTCTATCTGTTGTAGCCGCTCATGTATTTTGGGTTTCGCGAGGAGTATTCGCTGGGCCATTACAGTTAAAAGTCGATTATAAGAGGAAAAGAATAAAGATATGTTCAAATAAGGGTATACCTACCGATAAATCTGACAATTATATTGTTCAAACCTTATATTGCATTATATTTCCTTGAAAATTGAAACTGTAACGTTAAATGACTCAGCAAACAGGTAATGAGCGAAACACAAAATACATGAGGGTGTGTTTTTTACGATTACCTTCTCATCATTGGTTAGTTTTTTTTAGAATCTCTGTCAATTCCGCGAAACTCGGTCTTCTCTTTGGATTTTCGTCCCTGCAACTCAGCATTATTGCATACCTACAAAATGAAGACAAATTGTTTGTATTTTATTATTTTGTTGTTGATGATTTCATTTTAATTTTAATTATGTTACACATACTGCACATACACTAACACTCATCACTTCATGGAAACATCACCGTAATTATCTGGTACAATTGAGAGTCGTCCTATTATAGACGTAGCTATTTAAATTGCGCTGCGTTCATGGTAAGCACCTTCAACTCGGAGGCCTCCAAACGTATGGTGTAACCAAGTAAATAATAAATTCCCCAAATATTGGTTAGTGGAAATTCCATCGATATATGTGAAAGAACTTAATCTTACAACTGGTCATCACAGTGAGGTGGGTTTGGCATTCGGTAACCTGTATTGCTGACATTACTTCTTGTCCTGGTATTCCAGGGTAAGGTTTGCGGCCTGCTAGAATAGACATAGGTCAAGAAAAACATCAGCGCATCAGACCACACCCCTGGTGTGTAAATATGTTGATAATGTAAACGCTAAGATTTAGACCAGTTTTTTTTTTGTATTTTATCAATGCGTTGCTTAAGAAAAGTTAAAATGCATGTGTTTTTATCATGACAGATACCACAGACGTTCTTCGAATACCTTCCTTAAGAGTACTTTGTTTTCCTGGTAGGCACCCCAACGGTTGAGCCAGTTGAGTATAAATTCGCTTTTGATACTTACGCAGCCGTTGAGGGCGTAAAATGCGTTATCTCCTAGCTCGCTAGACACTGAGATGTATAACTAATGATACGCCATAAATGTTTTTTCACTGACCCATGGTGATAATTTCCCACAAGAAAACTCCAAAAGACTATACACTTTTTGTCGTAAATATACCATCCAGTAGAGAGTCCATATCCATCCAGTGATTTGGTAATTTACCCTGGTAGAAAGCAATCGATTGACAGGCTTAGTATGTCTGCTATCAGCAATCATCAGTGATAACAATTGCAGCGTCTGTATCAGTGCCTAGCTAAAAATAGGATTTGTAGTTAATTCCACATTAACTCACTGACGACATAAATATATACTGACGCCTCTCGTGCTTGAGCTTCAACTTTTTGAAAAACAAAACGTCGATTGAAGTATATTTAACATGTTTTATTGATAATAAAAAGTTTAGTTGATAATATCGTCGCTCCACGGCACCGTGCAGTAATTTAAAGGACCAAATCGATGGTACAGATCAATTGCGTGGAGTCTCAAGGTATAACAAGAGTGTTCCGCTGGTCTCACAATGAGTTTAATTGCTTTATTTAAATATAAAGTGATGTCGGTCAATCGATAAAATTATTGGCACACATGTCTTTGAAATTATTTTTTTTGAGTGTGACATAATTCTTAAAGGGAAATATATTGTGTTCTCGTTGCCTAGTTGTGAATATATACGGCGAGTTTTATGGGGATATAATCCGACAAAAATTATCTTAAAAGTCAAGAATGAAAATAGGCGGTCACCATAGAAATTGTGGTACAAACGAAACAAATTACTCATGATTTACCAACATTCGAAATTCAAAATGGTTGCCATTCCTGTGTTAATGTACGGAGAAATATAAAATTTTCGACTTAAAAAAAACTAAGACGGTGAGAGTTAATTGCTCAAAGGGCATCAAAATTTGAAAAGTTTAGAGCCCAAATATCTGTCCTCTGGGCGCATTCTACCTTAAAGCCCCACTAGCTGTATCTTTTACCTTTATTGTTATGATTTTAATTCCAAGCTAAAATATGTTTGTGAGAATGTACCAGATAACGATTATACTTTGATAAAACGTTTGCCCTAATATTAAATCGCAGCCCCGCGCGGAAACAAAAACCAACTTCTAAAAACCTAAAAAAACTACATGCCAAAAATAATGACACCCCCTCTTTATTTGTAACCAGATATCAAAATAAAGTTTTGACTTAGGATTTAAAAAAAGGAAATTTTATCGGTTATGAAAAATAACAGTGCGTCATCCATACATCATACAAGCAAATATCACTTTTGCTCTTGAGACATTGACTAAAACAACGTTGGAGGACATGTTAATCTAAAAGTATGCTGATTTCAACGAATGTCAGTGAACATTTCAAAAAATCCAATCACACAGAACGTTTATTGTGAAGATAAACTATTAAATGAAAAGCATGTGAAGTTTTGAATGTGCATTTGAGCTCATTATTAAATTTACAAATTTTAAAGGCCCTGTAGCTGTAACTCTTGAAATTGTTGACCTGACAAAGGCTTTCTATTTCTCTGGTTTTCTTTAAATTCTACAGATTTAAAGGATATAGTCTTTTACTACTGAAAAATTGGATACGTTAATTCAAATTTTAACCGCCGTTATTTTGATTTCCCGCCATTTTTAAAAACTGGTAATATTACAAAGAAAACGAAGCATATGATGTCCCAGTGCCTCTTTGCACACTGCAAGAACTAGAAATACAAAAATCGTCCACGCTTGAAAATGTAGTTTGCTAATATCAGAAAATTGAAACGGATGTGCTCGCAGGAAGCAAAGAGTATGAGGTTCAATAGTATTTTAAATTTATGAGGTCAATAATTCCTAATAATGTCGGCGCATGATACAATCAGGATAGACCTCACTCGGATATACATAAAAACAGCGCCCTCTGTTTATTGTAATCAGTGCGTATTATTATTTTACAGTAAGCTAGGTGGCTTGGTATAATAAATAAAGGGAAAACAGATTATTGCAGATTCACATCAAAATGGCTGCTGCTGGAAACCAAGCTGCATATGTTAGCATCTTCATAATAATAAGTGAGTATGCACTTATATAATCATTGTAAGTTGAACTAATTATCTGATTTTCTGATTAAAGTGTTTATTTTTTCTCTGCACTTTCCAATTTTATTCAAGCCTTTCGTTATGGGCTTGATCGAGGAAGCCCTAAATTATTGTGACAATGGAGGTACCTTTCTACCTCCATTTAGTGACAGTCACTACACTGTTGAGCCTCCTAGGCAAGCCCGATATAATAGCCAATAATAATATTCATCGTCGAAAAAAGGGATTGATTGTTACCGTCGAGAAAACGGTGACATTCGTATTTTATTTCGTCCCAGTGTATTTATACTAGTATACTATCGGCAATTTTCTTTGGTAGTACCACTAGAACAAGTACTTTCAACTTTGGAATGGCAATATGCAGAGAGCTATAATTGTGTTAAAATACGCGTATTTGAATAGTGAATACTTTATTTCTATTATCTACAGGAGTATAAAGTATCATTAAGACGTGTGATTGCATGTGACTTGCATAAAGAATCGGTATTAAAGTCATATACACTAATAAGCTAGTGCAACAACAAGAAGTTGTGATTGTTATTTTGAGAACTCATGTCGCTATTTTTTATTTCATTCCGAAGAGATGTTATGCTAGTAAATTAACTAAAGGTGGGAAGGTAATCTTAATTACAGGAATTACCAAGGAACAAACTGGTCCATTTGGGAAGATTTCTTACCGCAGAAATTTCCAAGAAAATCAGGAAAGTCAAAGCTATCGTCTTACTAAACTGCAAAAGAAACTCGTTGTTGCTGGGCACTTTTTTTGCTCTGCCAAAGTTACAAGTACTGTGTAAATTAACGGTGTATTCAGATGCAAATAGGGTGGTCAATGGCATATTCAAGATCAATGCTACAACTGATTAACACATCATTGAATTCAAGACTTCCAGTTGCTGTTTGGAATACCATCAGTCTTTGAATCTTCGACCAAAACCTGCAACACGTAGGGGCACAAGAGCTGGAGTAAGAAAAAAAAGATCCATACAATCATTATTTCACATGCAAGATCAACATCTGCAGATATAGTATCACATCGTCGTGCTGACATCAATAACCTCGTTCAGATCAACCTTTGCTCAACAGCACTGCAACCATCATCCACTCCTCAACATCAAAAAACTTTACAATGCTCCTTCATGAACTGCCGTTCACTGGCAAACAAGTCCACGGCTGTAAATGAATATCTGCAAGACTCTCGTCTAGATGTTTTGTTGCTTGCTGAGACATGGCTACGTGATGATCAAAGTGACTCATCAGTCATCACAGATGCCCTTCCACCTGGTTACAGCATCATCAGTGTTCCACGTAAAGGCCGTGGGGGAGGCATTGCAACGATTTTCAAGTCGTCACTGTCAGTGTCACTACATCCTATTTCAGACTCTATTACATCGATGGAAATAATGGAGGTTCGTGTAAAGAATCCATCATCCCATATCACTTTAGTCACTGTCTACCGTCCACCGCCAAATCGAACGAATGGTTTCACCGTCGACGATTTTATCAACGATTTCACTACATTCCTTTCTTCTCACCTCACAGATAACTCCCCACTTGTTATCGCTGGTGACTTTAACTTTCATTTTGAAGACGCAAACTGCCCAAGTGCTCAAAAATATCGAGACATACTTGATTCATTTTCTATGCGCCAATGGGTCACTGGTCCTACACATCGTGCTGGCCACACTATTGATCATATACTCGCTCAAACTGAAGACAATATCATCGCCAATGTTCGTGTTGAACCAATCTTTGCCATTTCGGACCATTTCCCGTTACTGTTCTCTCTAAATAGTCATTTTCAAGCGAAAAATACCCGGAAATCTGTGATTGCAAGAAATATGAAATCCTTTTCTGCTGTCCAGTTTGCGTCAGATTTATCTTCGACCATCTGCTTTGAAACAGTCCATGGAATTTCCAGCAAAATGCAATTGTTTAACAATAGCATTCGTGATACTTTTGATCGCCACGCTCCTACAAGTGTAAGACTCGTCCCAAACAGAAAGCCAGTTCCCTGGATTGACAATTCTATCGTCACTGCACGGAAAAGCAGAATGAAAGCAGAGAGAGTGTGGAGAAAATCAAGACTAGAGATACATCGCCAAATTTACAGATCATATCGGACTGATGTCGTGCACCTTGTGGAAGCTGCCAAGAAAAAACATTACGCTGATCTCGTTGACAATAGTACGGCAACCAGAAACTCTTGTTTCAAATTGTTAGACAATTACTTGGCCATGATGAGATTTCTATACCCCTGCCAACTCATGAGGATCATCTGGAACTAGCAAATCGCTTTGCTAAGTTTTTTCTTGATCGTGTGAAGTTACTTGTTCACAAGTTTGATTCTACACCCAATACTTCAAATTATAAACTTTCAAGCCTACCACTGTAGCGAGTGTTGAGTCTAAACTCGATGTTTTTAAACCCACAACTGCTGATGAAATATCTAGCATTATCGGTTCTTCACCATCAACATACTGTTGTGTTAGACCCAATTCCCACAAAGATTTTTAAGAACCCTGTTATTGTAAATGCTCTTTTACCACATCTTACTCAGATTTTCAACGACTCTTTGCAGTCTGGTTCTGTACCTGATGTATTTAAGTTAGCCGTTGTTAAACCACTACTCAAAAAACCATCTCTAAATCAGGAAATTCTCAAAAATTTTCGGCCTGTTTCAAATTTGTCGTTTTTATCGAAGATTCTTGAACGTATTGTTGCTGACAGATTAAATACCTATATTGTCAGCCATTCATTAGATGAACCAATGCAATCTGCCTACAAGCCAGGACATAGTACTGAAACAGCTCTTTTAAAGGTAACAAATGATATTTTGCTTGCCCTCGATGATAAGTGTGATGTATTCTTGGTCTTACTTGACCTTTCTGCTGCATTTGATACTGTCAACCACACTATTCTATTAGATCGTTTAAGAGACCAATTTGGTCTTTCTGGTTATGCACTTAAGTGGTTTGAGTCATATCTTTCAAATCGAAGTCAGTGTGTTCTTATAAATTCCACTCAATCATCATTTCATCCACTTGATACCGGGGTACCTCAGGGATCAGTGTTAGGTCCAATTCTTTTCAATGTTTATACCTCTCCGCTCGGTAAATTAGTCGCTAGTCATGGATGTCTTTATAGTTTTTATGCTGATGATTCAACATTGTATATGTCTTTCACCAGGGATAATGCCATTAGAATGATTTCAAATCTTGAAAATTGCATTTCAGATGTCAGACTCTGGATGTCTACAAATTTTCTCACTTTAAACGATGATAAAACAGAATTTGTAATTTTCTCCTCGGATTGTCCATCTGATAGAAATATCACAGAAATTTGTGTTGGAGATGCTAAAATTCCTGTTTGCTATCAGGCCAAAAGCCTAGGCGTCATCCTTGATTCTCATCTCACACTGAGACCTCATGTTTCAGAGATCTGCCGTACGGCAACCTTTCATCTACGACGCATTGCTCGTATTCGTAAATATTTATCAAGGTCTGCCACAGAACAACTTGTCCATGCTTTTATCACATCTCGTATTGATTTCTGTAACTCTCTGTTGTATGGACTTCCGAATAATTTAATCATTCAGATTTAACGTGTTCAAAACATGGCTGCAAGAATTGTAATGCATTCAAAATGACTCTTCATATCACCCCTGTTCTGTACCAGTTGCATTGGTTACCGGTGACACAGCGCATTGTATTTAAGATGTTAGTCCTGACTTTTAAGTGTATTCACGGGCTTGCTCCCAGTTATCTTTCAAATATGATATCACTCTATGTTCCATGTCGTAACTTGAGGTCAGCTGACCAGTTCAGACTTCGTCCGGTTCGATCGCGCACAAAGAAGTATGGAGATCGTTCGTTTAGTGTGGCAGCTCCCATACTCTGGAACAGTCTTCCATTAGATATTCGGCGTTCTCCTAGCCTGTCAATTTTTAAAACTAATGTTAAAACTTTCCTTTTTAAATCTGCTTTTTAGACTTTGGTTTTAGATGGTTTTTATTGTAGTTTGTTTACTATTTTAATTGCTTGTTGTGATATGTAAATTTTATCACAGCGTCCTTGATCACTTTGTTGTGGATATTGACGCTTTATAAATAAATTATTATTATTATTATTATTATTATTACAGTATAATCAGTGCTAAATTGTACTTCAACAGTCTATTACAGCATTTTTTTTCATGAATGACAATAGAATATTTTTTTTTAACCTTAGAACATTGATTTCAAAAATTCTAATGTCTTCTAATTCTGGTATTAGGTTATGCAATCTAGTTAATTTTCAAATAGTAGGCGAATAGAACATTTCTGTGATACAATTGAAGATTTATACTGAAGATTATAATGTTACTGGTAGACAATGCTCAGTGACTTTTCCCTATTTTGGTATTGTACAAAAAAAGATGTTATGTAGTTGTTGTGCAGTTAAAAACGCCAAGAAAAGTGTCAAACTCTCAAAGAACTTAAATGAATCGAAGAAAATACAGATAACTAATTCAACGTTACTATCTCATATATTCTATGTACAGAATTGTAAATGTTGTAGTGACGGCTTGTAAATTTGCACATTCTAATATGCTAATTTGTTCATTTAATAGGGACATATGCAAGGTGAAAGAGCTTTAAACGACCTTCCTCAAGATAATACCATTTGACCGAAAAATCATTTGTTTAGTGTGATTGCTTTTCATTTTCCAACATATCTTCGTACATACTCAAATTTACATGTACACTATCTATATACACATGATTTGACTAGCCTTTCATCAATAAAGCTTTACGTTACGCGTAAACCAAAAATATTAAACAATTTATCTCTGTTTATACTTCTTGCCAACTAACTACAGATTTCAGATTGGCAGTATCATTCATACTGACGCCAGTGGACACTCTAGTTATACTGGGAGACTCTACACAACTAAACTGCACCTTTGACGTCGCCCCTGATTTCAAAGCATGGTTCCGTGGACCGACTTCGATATCAATAGGAGAGGATATTAGGGATACTTCCAAAGATTATGAACTGGACAGTCAAGGAGACATTTATAATCTTCGGGTGCTTAATACAACTGCAGATGAGGAAGGCGAATACGATTGCACAGACCTTGAAGATAGAGAAAGAGTAGCGGATGCCTATCTTTATGTTATTGGTGAGAGAGAGAGAGAGAGAGAGAGAGAGAGAGAGGAGAGAGAGAGAGAGAGAGAGAGAGAGAGAGAGAGAGAGAGAGAGAGAGAGAGAGAGAGAGAGAGAGAGAGAGAGAGAGAGAGAGAGAGAGAGACAGACAGACAGACAGACAGACAGACAGACAGACAGACAGACAGACAGACAGACAGACAGACAGACAGACAGACAGACACAGAGAAGAGAGACTGCATTGACAGAGTATTGTTCATGCACAGTGCGAAAAGAGACAGAAAAGTATATAGGAGGAAACAGAAAGAAATGAACCTATGGATAGATTGACCTAGAATGGTCGAGGGTTGGGCTATAGGTTATACAGCTTTCCCTATAGACGGATAAAAGAACTAAGAAATAAGCAAAACAAGTAAAGATGCTTTAGCCTGAAAAGGCAGGTTCAGTTTGATTGACAAGGCATTTAATAAAAAAGAATAAGGACACGTCTAGGTGGTAGCGAGCCTATTGAATTATGTGCTGAATTTGAGCGTGCATTTTGGTTACAATCTCAATACCAAACCTTCCTGTTGTAAGAGATATTATGAATGTGTTCATGATAGTGTCCCTTTAAAAGTGAAGTCTGCAAAATTGTATATGTTTAAGTACTGGAAATGCTGCGTTTATCGTTGCAATCAGGCAAGTAAATGTCATGGTTATTGCCATAAAAACACGCATTCGTTATCAAAATTCCAAAATTCTGTAGACTATTTTTCGTCAGAAGTAAGGGAATGATAGCACCGAGCAAAACTGTTACAGGTTATTTCTTTTCGTTTATTTATTTATTTATTTATTTCTGCCAAGCAGATTAACAAAGGTCCGACTGAAATCGCCGTTTGTCAGGGGCTGACTTTGTTATATATAACGTTAATGCGATCACATGTTTGACACTATGATTCCGAAAGCCATTCGAATATTTGTAATAACTAATATTAACACTATTGCAACTAAATTTGGATAATTTGATTCTTATATTTTTCAAATTTCTAAAAGTGTTAGGTGCAACGTAGCTGAATGTTGCGATATTACAAATTACTTAAAAAGAAAAGCAGATGAGATTACATTTGCAGATTAAATCAACATTTACTTCACCATCCTCTTATCCCAAATTAGCTCCAATCGTGTTTGTTACAAAAGACGCGAAGTCACAGATATTCGGACATCTAAAATAAGCCTGCGTTTGCAACCAATTGCGAAGATTTTAATGAATAATTATGTGCTACTGATAATGAATACTCGTTGTTGCAGCCGAAATAACAACATTCTCAAAATTATTTCAGAAAATGTTCCAATTTGTACAGTTCAGCCAAACAATACAGTAATCGAAGGAGAACAGTTCATAATGTCATGCACCATAGATATAAATGAGAATGCTCCAGGATACTTGGTCTGGTTGAAAGACGGAGAAGAAGTATCACGCTTGGAAGGACATAACAACACATGGGAGACTCAGCTGAGTGGATCAGACAACAACGCTGTCTTCGACTGTCAGCTGCAACATGAGACACTGCCCCCATGGAAATGGTCAATGGTATCATGTGAAGACACAATTCAAATGAATGTCCAATGTAACTTTCCTTTTCCTTTTTGAAATAATCTTGTTTCTTGTATATGGGTATTTAAGCTGATTTTCGTCTTGGCAGATACATGTGTACTAAATGAATGCAATCTCAGACAAAATTGTCTACTTGATCTATCGCAAATTGTGTTTGCCAGTGAAAGGTGAAGCTGTGGGCTCGTTGATGTATTTGCTTGTGGCTTTTAGATTCAGAAAAATAGATCTAAACTTTCAAAAAATATGATACAGAAGGCATTGAATAAAACCGTTAAATTTACATGGTTTTCTCACTCAGATACTTTTCAGAGTTAAAAAGCTATTGTAAAGTAAATGTTTTGTTTTTTTGTTCACTATTTTTGATATTGTAACAGTAGAAAATGGTTACAGTACTTAACAGAAAGGTGGGATTGTAACCGGATCGTTCTCAAATTTTCACTCATCGTCAGTAGTATTCTTATCTATTTACAAAAATGTGTGGGTGATTTATCTTTAACCAAGTTAAATTTTATACCCTAGGTGGCACCTTTGCTTAACCTGCAGCAAATAAACAGCAAATGATTGATTCTTGAGATCCATTTCAACTGTATAAATAAATCTGTCTGCTGTAATAAGTGTTGCACAAATGTAAACTGGCACACTTGGTGTCCCCGAAAAAAGTATAGGATGGCTAAGTCCCATGACGACCAAAAAACCGTTTTAGAATGAACAAAACTCGTCTCAAGAGGTGTCAGATATTTTACATTGATAAGGTAAATGGTCCAGCGTCTTGATGTATTTTACTATCGTTATTTTCAATGAAATAAAGGTTTCCTTTTTTATTCACCTTTCCCATTTAGATGCTCCTTATGTGTCGATTGTCGGTGACGATCAGGTGAGGGAAGGAGCTGATTTTAGCGTTCATTGTGAAGCAATCGATGCTAACCCTGAGGAAATTGTAGACACTTACTGGACTGATCCCGATGGAGAAACGGTTTCTGACAATACAGCACTTGTACTACTGAATGTGACCAAAGCGCATCGCGGCGAATACACCTGTCTCATGTCCAATGTCTTTTACAACGGGGTCAAGGGTAACGGAACGGCTACCATAGAAATTGACGTACAATGTAAGATAATGTTTCTTTCACGGATATGGAACGTCATGCTTATAAATGCTCGTAGCATCGAAAAGTGTGCAGAGAATATACAGTGTCTTGTGCTTGTTTATGTCATCAATGGTTCAAAGCGTAAAGTTACGGGTAAAAATGTCATACATATGTACATGACAGCTTTCCCAACACAGATGTAGACGTAGTGGCTATGGCCTATTTGGGCTAATCGTCCATACCGACCACGTCTATTAAAATTCATGAGTTTACTTTTCTTGTTTACGCACACACTTTATCGATGGAAATGAGGGGAATGGCTATTACATCGGTTTGACAACCCCCACATGTTGTCAGAGAATTCAGATTACTCTTATATGGAGCTAGCACCACGCTCTTTGTAAGACAATTGCTGTTCTTCTTGTTGTGTAACAGCTATTTGAAGTTAGGAACATAGACAGTAGAGGGGAAGTCCCCCTCCACTGTCTATGTTTAGAACTATTATTATGTACAGGCAGCATGATGTCTGACCAATACATAGGCCTAGGGGTAATTAAAAATGCTCAGAATCGCAATTTTAACAATTCACATACGCGCTTTTTGAAAGGCGACAAAACATTGGGCTGATCTAACATTTGTAGATAGACATCGAGAACAAACGTATATTATTATGCACGTCTTATAATACCAAGCTGGCGAGTTTCTGTGTGGGGGAAAAGTTTGAATGACATAAAAATATTCATTCATTCATTCCTTTATCTGTTATATTCATTCATTCGTATATGAATTTCGCATATAGAGTGCATCTCTACATATATAATCACCAGTTTCCCTGCAATTAAAAATCACTTCAAAATTAAACACATTATGATTTCTGATCTTACTACCTTAGATTTATCATCAATCAATATGACGGTTACACCCTTATTCAACATTACGGAAGGGGACGAGGTGACTATATACTGCGAAGCATTTGACGGAAACCCCGATCCACACAGGCTGGAAATGTTATTTGAAGACAATGTCATCGATCAGAGTGATGGTCGAGTATTAAATTACACTATCGCCAGCATCGAAGCATCTCATAGCGGTATCTACCAATGCAATGCTTACACTCTTTTCTACAATGATGAAGAAGATCACTCGTCCGTTACACAGGATATTGTAGTTTACTGTAAGTACAAATACAAATGGCGTTGATGTCTTTGTTTTTTAATATAAAGAAATTCACTCCTGTCTGAAAATTATGAAATACAAATAAATCACTTCTGCTTTTATTGCTCTCTATCTTTATTCTTCGTAGAACCCAGACCACTATTTGTACATTTACTGGCGGAGAAATATTTCATTGAGTTAATTCTTGTATTTACTATTTAATAGAATTTTGTCTGTGCAGTTACGTTTCGGAGTGGCAGGAGTGAATTGTATACGTATGGAGGTCAAAAAAGCTTGTTTATGTATAATCAAAATTTGGAAAACAATTCTGTCATATGTCTTGTTTGTTAATGCAATAATACCGATAAATTTTAAAAAAACGATCTTGCCAAAAAGCAAGTCGACAGCCGAAACGTATAAAATTTATAACATGTAGACTTTATTTCAAAAAAGTCTCTGGTAAATAATTTAAGACATTGTGCCTTCCAGATTCTCCTAAATTTGTCTCCGATGAATTTAAATACGAGGCAAACATGAATGACGAAGTGCCTATGACTTGTGAAGTACATGGATTTCCAGCACCTGTAATTACGTGGTTCGACCAAAATAACGACCTCATCCAAGGCGACGAAGAAAACATGAGGATAACAGTCGAAGGTGAAACGTTGGTCACGAGCACTCTGACTGTCACCGTTGCCGATGAGTCGTATTACGGGTCATACACGTGTAAAGCATCGAACAGCATACCTCCTGATGATGAACAAACGATGGAAATAGTTAAACCGGGTAATTTGTCAGTAAAATGTTGTGCTGCTTTTCTATTGGAAGACGTACAGTGTTTTAAAATCTGCATTGTACATGATGTCACATAGATTTTGAGAAGCACGCGTAGTTTCAAACCTTGTTACAAATATCAATAATTTCGTTGGGTTGAAGAGCAATGTTGAACGTTATAAAATCTTATATATAAACTTTTACATGGCGTCTGAAGCGACCTTGTTAATTGCAGTGATTTTAGTCGTATTATTCATGCTTGAAAACACGCCAGGGGTACCGTCGATTTGCAAAGATTGGGTTTGAATGATGTAATTGATATAATGGATGAATGCGGGCCGTGACATTACTGAAGTTTTATTTTGGTCATTGACGTACATATTGAAACAAAAAATCCCGCCTTGTGCTGATAATTAACAATATTATTTCCCGTGTTACACTATCATTCATCTATACCAAAATTGTCATAATTATGTTGTATTGTACTTTTGCGTTTTACAGATTCAACTTCGACAGCCACCGCCGCCATAATCACCGTAATCGTTGTGGTTTTAATCATTGCAATTGTTCTCGGGATTCTATACTACTACAAACGTGTTGCCAAGAATCAAAGCAGTAACACAGGTTGGCAAATAGAGGATATTTATTCACCAAGTTTAGCTATTCGGTATCACTGGAACAATTTTTGGAGCCAAGCTAATTATTATTTGTTATTGCGTCCTGTATCTTGATATTTATACTTTGAATTTTTTTCAACATAAATATTTACGATGTAGTAAAACACGAAGATTATCAAACACTAAAAGAGACTTGAATTAAAACACTGATATGTCATGAAAAGAGTTTTGAACACGATGGGAACTAATTTGGGATAATCGGATTTTCATATTTTTTTAAATTTCTCAAAAAGTGTTAGGTGCAAGATAGTTGAATGTTGCAATAATACAAATTACTCATAAGAACAAGTATGTAATGTAAAAAGAAAGGCAGGTGAGATTACATTTTTGGATTAAATCGGCATTACTTCCAATTATCCCGAATTATTTCCAATCGTGTTTCTGATTTCTGGTTTCCATTCCATTGCAGATTTTGCCAATGCCGGGTAAGTGTTATCAAAGCACTGTCATATCATATCGTACATTTCTGTATTATAAAATAATTGATTAAAACGAGTGAGATTTGTTTTGTTTGTGTGTTTTTTTTTCTTTTTTTCTTTTCACATGAATTCTTAAGTCCATCAAACATTTTCCAACAGACTAGGTACAGAAGACTTTTCTGAACTGACTATAAATCCAGAGAATGACAGACAGAGACCCGAAGGTGTATCACAAGAAGTCGATCCCAATCCATATACAGGTAAACATTTGTCATTTCGTACAGCATAAGAGCCACGTGTCAAATTAGCGAAGTAGGGTGTTCAGCGCCCACACAACAGCACTGATGCTATGAACATTCTAACTTAATACTTCAGAGTCGACGCTATTGTCCGAGAAGACGACGCCCACCGGATCATCGAAAGAAAACGCATCTTATGTGAGTTCAACACTTGATAATCAAGGACACAAGGAGGGGGACCTTCTTAGAAATCCTAGTGCACTTCATGCAGCAGTAAACAAAGAAACAGAAACAGCTGATGGAGTCAATGACGTGAATGAAACTGGATCTGGAATTCATGGAGACAAGGAAGATCAAGAAACACAGGGAGACGTTACTGAATCAAATCAGCAAAACCAAACAACGAACGTAAGTTATCAAGTTTACAAAACATATGTGGTTTAAAAATTATATTCTGATGCGATGGTACAATATTGGCAAAATAATAAAAAACTATTTTCAAGTAAATGTGAGAATGGATATAATGCATCCTGTACACAAAATTATTAATTTCAATAAAGAAAAACAATAGAAAATGTATTATCAAATCTTTAAGGTTGAAGTACTATTACGAATACGGTTTCCGCTATGTACGCCAATTCCTTGTTATTTCACGTTTATTTCTTGCCTTCTGAGCAATCGGAATTATCACATTATAATAAGTAAGCCAAAATTCCATTTGGTTCGCTCATTAGGCCCTTAAACAGACATGAGCATATGCGGATTTGGATCTGACTGGGAGTGACGGCCCTGAGCAGCACAGCTAGAACGTTAACAAGCCTACTGAGACAGAAAAGACACAGTACGCATCGATACAGATCACTCTACCAAACCAATAGGAAAGAAGAATTAAAAACTAATTTGCAGAGCTATGTAGGATATTAGTGTTACCATCGTATGTCATATTAAATGTAGATTACAAATAGAACAGACATAATAAGAAAAAAGGCACAAAAATATATGGTTCCAATGCGTTCCATTCCCTAAGAATTAACGACACCAAGGTGAATTACATGATTATGATGAGCTGATAAATCTGTCAGTTGAACAGTCAACTTTGGTCAGTTTTAGTTTCTCACACTGGCCGACAGCATTTGCTTGGGTAATGTAATAGAGATGTTAGTTCGAGGTAAATGCACATATTTTATCATTATGATATACAAAGCAATGTGGTCCGTTGACAGTGTTAACACTAGATCCAAGATGTTACCCTTGTTGCGTGTAACATATGGCCATGCAAATAGAAGTTTCAGTCAGTAACACGTCATTATTTTCACAAGATTCAGGAACACAGTAAACTCTGCGTTTCTGGCTAGCGGTTTTATTCCTCAAAATGTGTTATAATGAATCTCAATTTGTGCTGTGTTTCGATTGTGATGTGGAATTACCGGTTTGTTTGCTTGTTTGTTTGTGTGTTGGTTTTTTGTATTCTTTAATTAAATAATAGATCTTACACGGAAGTTTTACGTTAGTAAGCCAATAGAATCTTCTTATGTATTTTGTAAATAATTATTTTATCATAATCCGTACCTTTTCCCTAAAACTAAATAGAAACATAGCTAACTTGGTCTTCTTTGCTCTTAAATCCATTTCAACATGTTACAGATAGCTGTTGATTTTTCAGACATTACAGTTAATGTATGTTAATATGGTTGAGGCTAACATAAAATCAGGCTTAAGCCATTATTTATCTTGAGTTCAGCCGATAACATTTTTTGGTCATGTTTAGTTCTTATTTCAAAATTTATTTTGATAACAAAAAAACGTGTGTATTAGAAAAAATCAGGGTGTGTATACTGCTTTTTAAATAAATTCATCAATTAAATTCGAACAGTTCGTACTATTTCATATTCTATGTCAATAAAATATGATATATGTTTGATGAAATTTTAATGTGTTCGTGAATTAAATGCATCAAACATCTATTCGGCGTGATATTGTGTGATCAACGAGAGAGAACAATGGTGGATAGTAACGTTAACAAATGATAAAACGAACCCGTATGAATGAACGTACTGGACTGATTATACAACCGTGGTTGGACTGACATAATGTGATAACATCCTACTACAGTTTTGCGAATGAAACATCAAAGCTGAGGTGTTTATCTTATCATCGACCCTTGCTAGCCGTTCTCTATGTAAACTAGTACCAGTTAGAGCCCAAAATCCATGTCCCTTGCCCTTTAAAGTCATCGCCTATTAAGAGATATCGTCACTGCACCTGTAGAGTTCATCGACCGAGCTCGTTTCGGAATGTCTGATCCTTTTACAATTGTCGAGAAACGTATGCAAACATTGCTACTTCTTAATTCCTTGACAATGAATACAGATTGTAATCTCTTCAGTTCCTTCCAACATCCTGTGTTTACACATAGTTTTAATTCTTTCTGACGTGTGACTCATCTCTAGCCAATCAAAGTCAAGAGACTCTTCTTACTTTCTTCCCCGCAAAATCGGCTATATCACAGCCTGAATTAGCCACTTTACTTTAGTATATGTTTATGCACAGTATAGTGTATGTGTATGCGTATACTCAGAGCGCATCGCTCACCACTGGATCTGGTCGTCACTTATCCACCCACTGATACATTATATTATTGTAGCAGTAGTTCATCGTAGCTGTAGTAATAAAGTTTGAAGAAATACAGCCGACGCCTCTGTCTCCATCACTTGAACTCAAAAGATCCTGCTTCGTAACAATCCCACACAACAATTTTGAATCTGGTCGTTTACTGGGGTACTTGTGTACATGAACCTTATCGTATTTTTTTTTTTTTTTTTTTGGGGGGGGGGGGGTTATGACAAACATCGAAAAACGCTCAAACTATTTGTTATTTATTTATATTTCTGTACATAATTGAGTGTCTGGTAATTGACAAAATGTACGTAAAGAGATTCAAACCTGACCTTAGCGTCAGGACTTCCAGGGAACAAATGTAATCATGAAACTCAAATTGTCGAGGACATCAGGTACACTATAATCTCCGCCACTACGTCTGCGTAAACAGGTAAATGCTACTAATGCTAATGTAAATCACCTTTGTCCGAACTTTGACATCGTCTCGCGTGTTCGGTCGGTCCGCAGCGAGATCATATCTGGTGAAGGCACATGCGCATGCGTTAAGCTGGGCGTTATCTTGACAAGTTTTGCAATACCTTTAATTACATAAAGGTAACTATTGATGAGATAACTACAGTCCATAAAAATACTATAGGATGCTCCACACCTAGTCGAAGGCTTAACACCCATAATCAGAGAGTTCTGGACAAGCAAAATGAAAGTGAGCTCATCTAATAACGAAGAACACTCATGCTGTCGCCGGTTGATGAATCTCATTTCAATTTTCTAGTTTAAAAGGAATTAATCCTTAAAGAATTTTATAAAATAAGTGCTACTATAAATCTCACATTCAATGTCTTGTACTGAAATTCATAAAATGATGAAGAGTATAACACATTTTACTGTTCCATATTGGAAAAAAAATTCTTTATTTGCTTCGTCATATAAATTGATATTCTGGTATTTGTTTTGAATATGGGTAAAGACCAAACAAACATACTAGGGAATTGTCAAAGAGCGCAAATCTGCGATATTTTAATTTTCTAAAATATATATGAGACATGAGAACTGTAACGTGTAAAACTTTAACAACTTTTTACTCAGTCAGCGATTTCTCTAGCGGGTAGAATATATATGCATATTCCATTGAATATTTAAGGAAACGCTTCACTAAAAACAGCGCATTATATTTAAAAAAGGCTTTTTTGCAAATATCCATTCAATTTAAATGAATTTGTTAACCGAAGAATAAAATATTGCAGGGGTTCTCCCTTAAACTTAAGGAGACGTCATTTGCGTGATAAAAAATTTAATTGATGCAAATGTATGCAAGTCATCCAATTTCCTGGCTCTTTTTTCTCCTCATTTCATAAGTTCCAAAGAATTTAACTCCACTCTCACTTTGCCAATTTTCTAAAATTTCCACGTTATATTATTTAAATGCTATAAAGCTACTTTGTGTAGAAATTACGTTCTTACATCAATTTTGAATAATAGGTGTTTAAATTTTTCTCGTTGTGCTTTTAATCGGTTTTTGAGTGTCGATCTTTCCACAAATGCCGTTTTGGAGGATTGTTAAATCTTTTTTCACATGTGCATCATGTACCATACCAGATGACAGTGTAGAGTTTTGAATTAAGTTTAATTGATATCGTTTATACCAAACTGGGGTTTATAATTGACATGGGCACCCATTCAACCTTCGATTATATATTTCTAACTTACATAACTTTACATTCTCTGCTTTATGAAAACGTGAGATGAGGTGGTCTTCTTGTCAACTGTGATGAAAAATATTCTGTGCAGCTTCAACTGAAAGGTATCAAGCTGCTAATTATATAATAGCCGATAACGAGCTGAATATGCTTCTTTGATGCTTATCATCGAAACCAACATTTCATGCCCTGGCCTTTCCACGCTGATGCAGACAAAATATGATTATAGTTGTTTGTTCGAGTTTAAAAAGTTGTAACATTATTATCTTGGGGTCGTGACCATGTATAAGGACCAATGAGGCAGGTAGGTGCAGATCTTGCGATTAATATCTATAGACCAACAGGTTTATCTACAGAACAAGAGCCCTGTGACGGCCTGGTCAGCTGCCAAAAGTATATTACCAATTAAGTACAGATGTCCAGTGTTGAATCTAGAACGCGACCTCTCTTCATTGACGCGTATTTTCTCCAAAGTCGCGCTAAAAATACA